>NW_016806193.1:2521969-2592340 GCF_001698545.2 Rhinopithecus bieti
TACTGGGTATATACCCAAAGGATTATAAATCATGCTGCTATAAAGACACATGCACACGTATGTTTACTGTGGCACTATTTACAATAGCAAAGACTTGGAATCAACCCAAATGTCCATCAGTGACAGACTGGATTAAGAAAATGTGGCACATATACACCATGGAATACTATGCAGCCATAAAAAAGGATGAGTTCGTGTCCTTTGTAGGGACATGGGTGCAGCTGGAAACCATCATTCTCAGCAAACTTTCACAAGAACAGAAAACCAAACACTGCATGTTCTCACTCATAGGTGGGAATTGAACAATGAGATCACTTGGACATGGGAAGGGGAACATCACACACCGGGGCCTATTATGGGGAGTGGGGAGGAGGGAGGGATGGCACTGGGAGTTATAACTGATGTAAATGATGAGTAGGTGGGTGCTGACGAGTTTATGGGTACAGCACACCAACCTGGCACATGTATACATATGTAACAAACCTGCATGTTGTGCACATGTACCCTAGAACTTAAAGTATATATATATATTTAAAAAAGCCATTACTGAACGCAAATTGGAAACAAGGAGAAACTACCCAGGTTTGAAGAGGCGATGCTTTAATAGATGCTAAACATCAGCACAATGTCAGACTGTTCTGAGTCCCCAGAGCCAAGGCATCCATCAATCTGAAAGTGAAGACCAGCACTGTATTGAAGAGGCCAGTGGGGTGGGAAATCTGGCTTCACTCCCTTAACTGTCCAGACTTGGTCAAATCATTATACACCAAGGCCTCACTTTCCTCACCTACAAAATGGGCACAAAATGATCACATACACTTCCCAGGGTTATACGGGATTATAAATGAAAAATTGTACTGTCATGCACTTTACAAAGCTTTAAAACTCAATACAGACATAAGGGCTGTTGTTTTTCAAAGCCAGTTGTAATTGTTCTTCAGCAGATGCCCAGAAGAATAGGCTGGGCTGAGGCAACTCAACATTAGCCAGGCCCAGAGTGCTCAGAGAATGAGGCTAGAAACTCAATCACCCAAACAATTTACCACAAATAAAGCCATGAGGTTGAGGGGATCCACATTAGCACACCCACTAAAAAGACATCTCAGATTCCTTAATGAGTGGCATTTCAGAGGCCCAGGGAAGGGAAGGATATGAGCCCAGGTCACAGACATAGGTACTGAAAGAAGCCTGATTAGAACCCACTTGTGACTGAGTCTATATGGAAACATAAGCACTAGGCTGGGGTTCTCACAGAGAGTAACAAGCCATATTTAAGATTTTCACTGGAATCCCAGCACTTTGGGAGGCCGAAGTGGGAGGATCACCAGAGCCCAGGAGCCTAGACAAGATGGTGATACCCCGTCTCTACAAAAGATGTAAAAATTAGCCAGGCATGGTGGCATGTGCCCATAGTCCCAGCTACTTGGGAGGCTGAGGTAGGAGGATTGCTTGAGCCTGGAGTTCAAGTCTTCAGTAAGTGATGATGGCACTACTGTCCAGCCTGAGTGAGAAATACTGTCTCAAAAAAAAAAAAACAACAACAAGATTTTCAGTAAAAAAATAAATAGCTCCTAATATGAGTCCATCACTTTAGTAGGCACTATTAAAACTTTATTCTGAATCCTTCCACGAACTCTAAAATGGTAGCATAAACCTCATGTTGTGGGGGAAATCAAAGCCCAGAGAGGTTCAGTGGCTGAGAGTGGGTCACACAGTGTATATTCATTTGAATCGAATTTTACCCAACACCTTACAAAAGCTTGAATTCGTTCCACTCTGTGACCTCCTGCCTCATGTTCCATATGTACTACTTCCTTGAAACATTGATTGTCTTAGTCACTTTCTCCTGGGCTTGGATAATTTAAATTTTGCAGCCAACACAACTGCTGTTCAAATGTGATTCAAAGAGCTTCAGGGCTTGTCTCAAGTCAAAGACCTCAGAGGGATTATGGAGAGGGAACAAATGCAGCTTGTCTCCTAAGAAAGAACTAATTCAGCCTAAGTGAGGCTAGAATCAGGCTAGTCTGCAGGCTACTTTCCCAGCAAGAGCCAAGGGAGGTCAAGGTTGACAGGAAATCCCAAATGAGAAACTGAAGTGCTCAGCTGCACACAGTGAGGGTTGCCAAGAAATTAATTCATTGAGGAACAGGGTTTGGAGCAGTGAAAAGTACACCACTTTTGATAAGGGCAAAAAGGCAAGCCCACAGCAAAAGTCTGGGACCTTCTTCCAAGGAGAGAGTGGCATCCTTCATTTTGCAACCCTGGGGAAGTCCAGCTGGGGGCTCCCTCTGACAACCGGCCATCCTCCATCGATTTCCATGGTAATGATGGCTATTTATTCAGCATGAGAAATGAGCAGTCAATTGGTGAATGTGGGGAGGAGGGAGCTGGAGAAGCAGGGGTGAAACGGAATAGAAAAAAAAAAATCTATAGAAACATTCAAAGACCGAAGTTAAAATGTCCAATGTTAAAATACTGAAATGCCAAGTCTTTGAAAAATAAAATTGGAAGTAATCTTTAAGTTCAGAAAAGTCAAGAAGGCAAACTAAATGACTTTTTTTTTTTAAGTGCATCACTTTTGCAAGAACAAAGGACACTCACAATTTTACATTCCTAAGAAAGAGCCAGGAATTCAAGCTGTCTTTAAATTAGGATAATCATTTCAAGGCTTCCTCTGTTATTGCCAAGTTGGTGCTGAAGGAGACTGGTAATTTTGTCTCAGAAGGGAAAGCTACAGAGAATGTGAGGTTATGCAAGCAATTAATCCAATATTGACAGTGGGGTTTGCTGATAGACAGACAACTCATGTGTGATCGGGCTCCAGGCTGCCTAGCATTTCCACCTCACTTGTAGCCATATTTGAATTAGAAAGAGAAATCAGAGGTGTTCAAGAAATAAGTATTTGGTGGAGAAGTGGGAGTGGTGAGAGTTTCTGGATTTTAATGAAAATAGAATTTCTACATAGGAGGGACTGGCAACAGGGCATGGGGAAAGCATGGAAAATTGGAAGAAGAAAGCTAGGAAAACTGTCTTAAATGTGCATTCTCATAAGCAACATAAACTTTTCCTTGGATTGCATGCATATGTGCAGTGACTTAAAAGGGCTGACAGACAACCCGGTGGCTTGTCTTCTCCCTAGCCTTGTGTGATCTTGAGCAGGTTACCTAACCTCTCCAAGCCTCAGAGAGCTGTCAGCATATTTTGAAAACCCACTATGTGCTGGATATTGGTCTGGATGCTGAAGAACCAGTGGCAAACCAGGCAGAGCTCCTGCCCTCAGGAAGCTTACATTCGAGTAGGGATGAGACACAAAAAAACAGAAATACATGCTCAAATTCCAAGTAGTGTCAAACTGGATGAGGAACTATGGGGTGATGGAGGAAGAGGGGAAAAGCCCTTTTGGAAAGAGTGGGTGGAAAAAGTTTTCTTGGAAGAGAAAATATTTGAGCAGAGAACTCAACAGGGCAGGGCTTCTCAACCTCCACACTACTGACATAAGGCCAGAAAATTCTTTATTATGGGAGCTGTTCTGTGCAACGTAGGAGGCTTGGCAGCATCCCTGGACTCTACCCACTAGAAGCCAGTAGCACTCCCCTATCCCAAATGTGACAATCAAAAATGTCTCCAGACATTACCCAGTGTCCCCTATGGGGGCACTCCAGCTGAGAACCACTGGAAGTGGAGTAAGAGAGAGAATGAAAGAGTCAGTCTTCCAGGTAGAAGGAAGGGCCAGTGAAAGGCATGTAGGTGGGAATAAGCCGGGTGATTTGGAAGAACAGGAAGAAGTTTAGAGCACCTAGACTGCCGAAGTCAGAGGAGAGGGAAATGGTCAAAGGGAGAGTCAGAGAAGTAGTGAGGAACCAGGTCACATAGGGCTTTGTAGACAGCAGTGGGAGGTTTGGACTTGGAGTGGCAAAAGAAACTACTGGAAAGTTTGGGCAGGAAAAGGATTTGACCTGATTTACACCTTGAAAAGCTCACTCTGGCTGCTGTGCAGAGAACTGAACATAGGGTAGAACAGAAGCAACAGGACCACGTAGGAGGCTTGTCCAGGCATCAAAGCGAGACACTCGTACTATAGACTATGGTGATGGCAATGGGGATTTGGAAATGTTGTCAGATTTGAATTCTACTTCAATGGAAGGAGTGACAGAATCTGATGATGTATTGGATGGGAAATAAATGGAATGGAAGCCAAGGAATTGCCTAGGACTGGGCATGAACAACTGGATGGGTCTGCTGCCATCAAATGGGACTGGGGAGAACTGAGCAAAAGCAGGTGTGGGTGGAGGAATCAGTAGGCTGTCTTCTTGGGCACATCTACTTTGATATGCTTCTTCAGCATTCAGGTGGGGGGTTTGCACAATGCTTGACACATAGCAAGGGATCAGTCAAGGGGGCAAGAAGAGAGGAAAAGCACACATGCCTGGACAATAACAGCATAAAATGATTTACATTATTTACTTTACCAAGGCCTTTGAACTCCTCATTTAAAGTACGCATCTCTCTCATATGTTTCAATTAAGACAAATTTAGGTAGAATTTTTTGTTTGTTGGTTTTGTTTTGTTTTAAACAGAGTCTCATGCTGTCAGACATTCTGGAGTGCAGTGGCGCAATCTTGGCTCACTGCAACCTCCACCTCTCGAGTTCAAGGGATTCTCACGCCTCAGCCTCCCGAGTAGCTGGGATTACAGGCATGCGCCACCATGCCTGGCTAATTTTTGTAATTTTAGTAGATACAGGGTTTCACCATGTTGCCAAGGCTGGTCTCAAACTCCTGGCCTCAAGTGATCCACCCGCCTTAGCCTCCCAAAGTGCTGGGATTATAGGCATGAGCCACCACACCCGGCCACAAAATTTTATCTGTCATTTACCTATACATTTTTGCTCCCAATCGTTTCCTTAAATATGAGAGTTGATAAGAGAAATTATTTGGGTAACTGGAATCCATTATCCATGAGAATCTTGGTTAATCTTCATGACTCTCCCTCTGGTTATTTATTAAGGAGTAAATCAGTGGCAGAGTTCATTGAAACAAGTATCTTTATAATATTTTTCTCTATGGTTTCTCACATTCCAAAAAAAAGTTACACTCTAGGGAGAAAGGTTGCACACTCTGAGCTGTTAACTACAGAAAAAAGTGTTTTTTAAGGAATTTGAGGGTGATGTTTATATTTAGGGCAAACTGGGCTCCCTGTTGTTGAGTCAAGAAATTGCTCTTGGTCATTAAGTAAATAACCTCCTGCTGATTCTCCATGGAGCATGCTGCATGCACTTGTCTCTGTGCAAAGCAGCTCCATCCCAAGTGGGTGGCTGCCATTAAGAGCACCTACCACTGCAACTTCAGGCTTTTGCTTTTTATTTGAAATCATTGTTTTCTCTTCCCTGGCCATCTTAATCCATACAACACATCTCTTCCAATTATTAGCACAAGGAACCTTAATTTCAGATTCTCTGGGACAGGAGTTGGCAAACTTTTTAAATGAAGGGCCAGGAAGTAAATATTTTAGACTTCACAGGCTGTACAGTCTATCCCAATTATGCAACTCTAATGTTGCAGCACAAAACCAACCACAGACAATATGTAAATATCGAGTGTGACTATGTTCCAATAAAACTTTATTTACAAAAACTGGCCATGGCTAGGATTTGGCCCATGGACTGTAAATGACCACTCGCCTCTGCTCTGGAGGATTAATCTTTTAGGTGATACCCCAGTGTCTGCAGAATGACTTCCAGGTACACACTATAGCCCATATTAAGTCAGTCATTTAGAATACAGCTTCCAGCCAGGCGCCATGGCTCACACCTATAACCCCAACACTCTGGGAGGCTGAGGTGGGTGGACCACCTGAGGCCAGGAGTTAGAGACCAACCTGGCCAACACGGTGAAACCCCGTCTCTACCAAAATTACAAACGTTAACCAGGCGTGGCACTGCTCGCCTGCAACCACAGCTACTTGGAAGGCTGAGGCAGGAGAATTGCTTGAATCGGGTAGGCAGAGGTTGCAGTGAGCCAAGATCATGCCAGTGCACTCTAGCCTGGGTGACAGAGTGAGACTCCATCTCAAAAACACAAAACAAAACCAAACAAAACAAAAATAAAGCTTCCAATAGATCTGTTGAAAATCTATCATAATACCTATAGATAGAACTATAATATCTTTTCCTTTCAAGTTTCATGTTAGGGATTTAGGCATTTGACATTCCAATAGAGTTAAGTATTTGGTGGTATATCGGTTATGTTTGTTATTACAATAGGGCTATATAATAAATCACCCCAAAACTTTGTAGTCCAAAACAACAACCATTTATCCAAAGTCTATGGATCACCTGGATTAATCTGGCCTGGTTTGCTAATCTTGACTGGGCTTGCCCAACTGTCTGCAGCAAACTGGTAGGTTGGGTAGGGCTTGCTTGTTTCAGACAGCCTTGACTAGAATGACTTGGTCCTGCTCCACATGGTCTCTCATGCCCCAGCACACTATCCAGGGATCGTTCTCATGGCATGGTTGGAGTCCAAGAGTGAGCAAGACCAACTGTGTCAAACAGCAAGTGAAGTGTATAAGACCTTTTGAGACTTAGACCCAGAACAGTCATGATCTCATTTTCCACGCATTTGATTACAGTTAAGTCACAAGGTTAGCCCAGAATTGTATTGAAACAAGACTATAAAAGTTCAGGACAAAAAGAATTGAATACAGAGAAGCTCTTAACTAGGATCATCGGTGGAGCCAATCTACCACCATGACCACTCCAACACCAGCTCATTACTGGCATGCTTTCAGGATAGGAATACCACTTAAGCAGAGGGAGGGTTGGAGAATTAACGGATTGACATGGGTTCTTTGAAAACCTATGTTTTAATACACTAAATTTTTTGAATAGCTGAAAGATGGCATTGCTCATTTTCCCATATTTAGCCATGCTTAAGATAAGTGCTTTATAATTTTAAGGATGATTGCCATAGGATATGCCTACGTCACAATGTTGGGTCTTAACAGAGGTATCTTAAGAAGCCAAATGGCACCAAAATACTACAGTTGTATAGTCAAATTAAAGGAAGAAAAAAACTAAAAAAAGCCTGTCGGGAAACAAAAATACAATGCACTGTGCTCCCCACCTTCCTCCAGACAGCCCCCCTTGGGCATTGGATGCTTAATGTTGGCCACCTGAGTAGTCTGGACAAAGTCTTCCACCAGGAAATCACATCAAAGATGTCTCATTTCTTTTGTAGCAAGCTCCATGGAAACAGTATTTATTAGAACCCCTTGGCTGCAAGTAACAGAAACCAACTTGAGCTAGCTAAGGCTCTTAAAGGAGGAAGAAAATAAAAACACATGACAAGGTTACAGGTTGTCTCTCAGAAGCCATGGACAGAGATGCAGCTGAGCTTTAGGAAGGGGCTGGAAAGCAGCCAGGGACCAAGAGAGTACTTGCCTCCTCTCATCTCTGCCTCCTTTATTTCTCTCTCTGCAAACTAGCTTTAGCCCATGTAGTGATAACTATGTGATGGGAAATAGCTGTCTCATTGTTCCTAGGTTTTTTCTCAGCTGGGATTGAGCTAAACTGTCTTAAGTCCTAACTCACTCTGTATCCCTGGGAGATTGGACTTTATTTGCCCGGCTTAGCAAATAAAGTCCACTCTGGTTCAATCATCTATAACCAGGGTCAGAGATTATAAACAAGGTTCCCAGGACCCCTCCTTTGTGGGTGAAGCAGGCACTTAAGGGGTTGTTGGGAGTCACATAAGTATACCTCAAAAGAGCTTATAATAGGAATGCTCTCCAGTTTTAGGAACAGCTTTCAATAAGAAGGAGGAAAAGAGAAGGTCAACCTGTGATATCATCAAAAGTCATGTATTCAAACTTTCTTGATTCTGCACAGTCCTTCAATTTTGTATGTTCTCCCACTCATCAGGCATGTTTGTGAGAATGATCTAACACACTGAGAAGATTACTAACAGTTTACCAGTGTCTTAGTTTGGGGGCCCCCAGCAGCAGGCTCTGAGTCAAGGATTCGAGGGCAAATTGCTTATTTGGGAGGTGAACCCAGTAAATGTCAATATGGAAAGAACAGAAGGAGCCAATGAATGGTGTTAACAAGCAAATCATCCCTGTGGGCAACTGCACTTAATCCTGCTGGGGAACTCTGAGAAACAGTGCAGATTATCCACCCAAGGTTTGTCGATCATGGGTTGAGGGCTGCCGGGCACTGCCAGCCTGCTGCCTGCATGAGGAGAGCTGGCTCCACCAGCCAGAGAAAGCTCACAGGCAGTGAAGCTCAGATCCTGGCCATTGGATGGAGGTCTAGTCCGTGTGTTCTGAAACAGTTGCTGGTCATACCAACAAGGGGAGTGGGTGTAACAAAATAGGGAAGGCATACATAGGCACATAGGTGATGAGATCTTACCTGCTTAAAAAGGCCCACACGAGGAAGAGGCAAGTATAGAAGCAGTGAGACCGACCAGAAAGCTACGTCATGAGTCCAGGCGCAAGATGCCAAAGTCTTGAAAGAGCATTAGTGGGGAGAAAGGAGCGAGCTGGTGGGCAGCTGCAAAGAGTTATAAGGAAGGAAGGGTTCACAGGAATTACTAATAGATCAGAAAGAGAAAAGGGTGACTCCAAGGTGGATTTGGTTTTGTTGTTTTTTATTTTGTCCTGTCTGGCCTTGAATGGGCAGAATTTTGTGAGGTAATCTGGGCCAATCAGAAACCAAGGTGCAGGAAAGGGCCAGGCCATGCTCTAGGACTGGAGGCCTGGATCTAGGGTGAGTTGGGGTTTGATTCTGCGAGGCACATTTTCTTTACTCCCCTATCTGATTCTAATATGCAGCAAAGTTTAGAACCACTGATCTAAGCAATGGAAATAGATGAAATCACCAAAGTGGAAATCACCAAAGTGGAAAAGAATCCCCAAGAGGGATTCCTGGGGAGCCATCAGTGCATAAAGTGGGCAGAGGGACCAGGAGGAAAAAGAAAGCATGCTGCCCTGTCTTTCAGCAATCAATGGCCATCGGAAGCTTTTATGGGGGAAGGGTGCCATGATCAGATAGGTTTTAAAAGGTTATTTTGGCCAATCATGAAAATCGGATTGTTAGAGGAAAGTGTAGAGGCAAAGGGATCCAGGTGCAAACTTAACATAATCCCGAAAGAATGAGATGGGAGAGGAGGGCAGACTTACAGCAATGACAGTGGCATTGGCAAAGGAAGTGATAGGGAAAGATTTGCAAAGCATTTCAGGATTGCAGAGGGATGGTCAAAAGAGTGGGTGATTGATTGTATGCGAGGGTGAGAAAGAAATGGGTTAAAGGAGGCTCCGAGGTTCACCACTGGGTTGATAGGGAGGATGGTAAAGCTTTTCCCTGAGCTACCAGGCAGAGGCAGACAGGCAATTCCAAGAGAAGTCATTTTCTCTTTGGGAGGGCTGCCAGATACAATCCAGGAGGCCCAGCTGCATTTGAGTTTCAGATAAACAACAAATCATTTTTTAGGGTAAGTATGCCCCCATGAAATACTTGGGATATACTTATCTTAAAAGCATTTCACCTATTTCCATGTATTAGATCAGTGTTCCTAAACTTTGCTGCAGATTAGAATCACCTGAGAGAGATTTTAAGCTTCCAGACTGCACCATGCAATACTTGGGACATACCCTCAAAAATGATTTGTTGTTTATCTGAAATTCAAATGTAACAGAGCCCTCTGTATTTTTAATCACTAAATCTGACAACCCTACTCTTTGGATGTGCTGATTTTAAAGTGTCCAGGGGACAGACTAAGCAGATGGAGATATAGGTCATGTATTGAGGGAAGAGGTCCGGGCTAGAAGTGCACATGTGAGAGTCACATATAGAAGATTATTCAGCTGCTAGTTTGCACACCTGATTGCACTTTGAAATCACCAGGAAAGATATGGGGAAAAAACAAAAATACTGATGATCAGATATTTTCGGTTAGTCTATGGTGCAGTCTGGAAGTTTGAAAGCTCCCCCATGTGATTCTAATATGCAGCAAAGTTTAGAACCACTGATCTAAGCAATGGAAATAGATGAAATCACCAAAGTGGAAAAGAATGCCCAAGAGGGATTCTTGCGGAGCCATCAGTGCATAAAGCGGGCAGAGGGACCAGGAGAAAACAAAGAGAGAGTACCCATCACAGGGGGAGGAAGGAAACGTCAAAGCCAAGGGGAGAGAATCCAGGAGGCAGTGGTCCCCTGTGTCCAGGGCTGCAGAAAGGAAAGAGAGGACTTGTCTATTAGGACAGGTGGTCTTGGTGGCTGAGGGCCACCAGGGGGTGATGTGGAAGCCAAATTGCAGGAGGTGAGGCGTGTATGAGCGATGCACCAGCTAACTTGGTATTCATAAGCAAACCCTTTTACTCCTCTTTTTCCTTATCTGAAAATCGGAGAAGATACCACCTTCCCTACTAGACTCCCAAGAGGACGAAAGTCAGATGAAAAACAAGGTGCTGTGAAATTTCTTCTAGCTTGAGGTTCCGGAAAGAATACAACGCCGACTTTAGAACAAGCACTCCCAGCATCATCACCTCCCAGCTCAGTGACCATGGTCTTGATAGCAGTCTCTGAACCTCAGTTATCGCAACTGTAAACAGGACGTAATCGTACCCATCTTAATAGATGTTCTGAAGATTACATGGAGTCCCAGAACAGTGCCTGGCACATTGGAGGTGCTTTTTGGCTTCTTCTTTTTTTTTTTTTTTTTTTTTTTTTTGCAAACTGCAAAGGACTGTGCAAATACAAGATGATGATGACAATAACAATGGTGATGGTTATAAAGGAAGAAGGAGGCAAACCCTAGAGGAGTTAAAAGAGAGAAGTCACACAGAAAATGAAGATTTCCTGGATGTAACTTGTGGTTTACTTGATAGAGTTTCAGCAGAATCTCATAATCATGCTTTCCTCTTGGCAAAAGGGCAGGGGCAGTAAGAAGGAAAAGAGGGGGAAGAGACAGAAGGAATGAACAATCTATGAGTGAGAGAATACACCATTTCTCTAATTTACCTGTTGGGGTTTCAGGAGTAATAACTTGAAGTCTTCCATCACTACGAAGGGATATTAATTTCCCTTGGGATGTTTTCCTCTTCATCTCACCATTAAAAGAACCTGAAAATAGCTATCACAAATGAGGTTTGCATTTTTCCACTGCTAATCATGACTACTTATTCCAATATCCTTCCTCCCACCGAACTGCTCAGGTATGTGAGAGGGGAGGCAGGATCAAAGCCACTACTCAGGGTTAAAAATTGCCTAATTTGCCTAATTATAATAGAACTCAGAGTGGACTTCCTACCTTCAAAGCACCTTACAAAAGTTAACTAATTAATCATCATAACACCTTGTGAGGTGTGCATTATCATTAAATTCAAGGTGAAGCTTTAGTTGGTGACTGAAATTCAAATAAGGCCACTTGATGGTGAGAAGTAACTGAAAATGTAACCAAACATAGAATGGCTTTGGATTTCACAAACTGCTCTCCAAGAATCCTGTATGTTATGACTAAGAAATTGAAGACTGCCTCAGCAGCCATCGGAAACATAGAAAAGGAAATCGTTTACTGAGACACCCGCTGTTTCAAAGAAGCATTCGAATCAGCAATTTTGGAGGGATGCAGACTTACCTAAAATTACATCTTCCGCAAAATTAAGATGTCAACAGTCTTTGAAATTATTCTCCCAATGGCAAGGCCCCAGAAAATCTATCATTTGGCTTAGAACAGAGTTTCTCAACCTGGGCACTGTTGACACTTGGGGCTTCATATGGTTGGCTCTGTGAACCCACCCAAATCTCACCTTGAATTGTAATAATCCCCATGTGTCAAGGGTGGGACTGGGTGGAGATAACTGAATCACGGGGATGGTTTTTCCCATGCTTTTCTCGTGAGATCTGATGATTTTATAAGGGGCTTCCTCCTTTGCTCAGCTCTCATTCTTTCTCTCCTGCCACCCTGTGAGGAGGTGCCTTCCACCATGATCACAAGTGTCCTGAGACCTCCCCAACCATGTGGAACTGTGAGTCAGTTAAACCACTTTTCTTTATAAATTACTCAGTCTCAGTTATTTCTTCATAGCAGCGTGAAAACAGACTAATACAGGGCTGGATCATTCCTCATTGTGGGAGTCTTTCCTGTGCATTGTAGGGTGTTCAACAGCATCCCTGGCCTCTACCCACTGTATGCCAGTAGCCCACCAACCTCTTCCCTAAGTTGTGACAATGAAAATGTCTGCAGATATTGCTAACTGTACCCTGGGGGCAAAATTGCCCCTGAGAACCACTAGCTTAGACAAGATGTCAGAGTATTTCTCTCTAGTATTGCACATATCCAGAGAGCCCCTGCAGATTTATTAAAAAAAAAAAAAAGTTTTTGTCTTCCCTGAGCCATTACTCTGATCCAAATGAACAAATATTTTCAGATTTTCCCACCTGAGCCATTACTCTCATCCAAAAGAATTTCAGATTTCCCATGACATAAGGGGACTTGGGTGAGCCAGCACAGACGGTCCTTTAAAGATGCACAAAATGGTGAATGCTGAATTTTGGTAACTGGATGCTACTCTACTCACCCAGACAACTCAGTCTGCATAGTGACTGGAAAGAGAGCTGGGGGTGTCTGCCTGGGGACCAGAACTTTTTAAATCTTCCCAGGCTTCCCACTGGCAATGCTAATTTTCAAGGAAGGCTTGCATCCCACACAGGACATTTCTGGCCTTGCCTGCCTCCTCCAACTTTGCATCCTCAAATGCCAAATTCTCCCACTTTGTAGTTTAGCAGGCAGAGAAGCAGCTGAAAACCCTGTGGGCTATTGAGAATGCGTAATTGGATATCAGCCTCAAAAATAATCAATCTCTTCGCCCCCCTCCCCGCATCCCTTCTCATCTCCATTTCCTCTCTCTTGCCTCCCCCTACCCTCAGAGGTAAAGGAAATCTTAATCACTTTTAGACCAAGGAGGCAAAATCATACTATATTAAGCTTTCTAAGAAAAAATGTAAAGGAATTTATCCCATGGCAGACAAAGTTCAAAGTATTAAAGTATAGGAGATATATACTATCTGCTATATACTAAATTACCCCCCAAATTCATATGTTGCAACTGTAACCCCCAATGTGACTGTATTTGGAAATAGGGCCTTTAAAGGAGGCAGTTAAGGTTAAGTGAGGTCATACAGGTGGGGCCATAATATGATAAGACTGGTGTCTTTACAAGAAGAGGAAGAGACCCCCAGGGGTATGCACAAAGAGAAAAGGCCACATAAGGACATAGGGAGAAGGTGGCCATCTGCAAGTCGCAAGTGGGCCCTCACCAGAAACCAACCCTGCCAACACCTTGATCTTGGACTTCCAGCCTCCAGAACTGTGAGAAAATCCATTTCTGTTGTTGAAGCCACACATTTTGTAGTATTCTGATATGGAAGCCCTAGCTGACCAATACACTATAGAATACAGGTGGCCCTCCATATCTGTGGATTCGACCATTTGTGGATCAAAAATGTTTGAGAAAAAAATTGTCTACTGAACATGTACAGACCTTTTTATTGTCATTATTCCCTAAATAATACAGTGTAACTATTTACATAGCATTTATATTGTATTAGGTATTACGAGTAATTAAGAGATGATTTAAAGTAAATGGGAGGATGTAGGTTATATGCAAATACTACACCATTTTGTATCAGGGACTTGAGCATCTTTAGATTTTAGTATCTGCAGAGGGTCCCGGAACCAGTCCCCCACGGAGACCAAGGGATGACTGTACTATTCAGCAGTTAAAAAAAAAAGGCATAGATTCAAAAGATGAATTAAGTGGGAGAAAACACCACTGAACAATAGGTACATTATTACGCACTTGTATTTTAGAACCCCACAGACAAAAAACATACACACATACACATATGCTTTTGTGCATTAGCAGATATCCTGACATGTCTGGAAGGAGAGTCCCAATATGGCAACAGTGGTTAGCTCTGGGAAGAGACGGGAATTGAGGAAGAGAGTGGTTAAGAGTTTTTATCTCACACTATTTGGACTTTTTAAAAAACCAAACTAATGTAGTAAGCATTACTTGCATCGTAAAACAAAATACTAAGGGTTTTTTTGTTTTGTTTTTTCTTTTTCTTTTTGTCTCAACTCCTCTTCTTAGTCTTCTCAAAGCCTGAATCATGTTCTTGGTGACACCCACATCTGGCCCCTGCTGAAAGTAGCATAAAATTGTAGAGAATATGGACTTCTTTATGGTCTAAAGTCTATAAATGGACCAGACCATTTCCCACCGTTTCAGTGTAACCATCAATGACATAGTGGGGGAGGGGCACGAAGAAAGAACAGTTTCCTCAAAATCCAAAGTAAAGCTCATTAATAGGAACAAAGATTGAGACATTTTAATTATACAGGCATGCGCCTGTGGAATTTCTCATCCATTTTAATGGAATCCAGGAAGAGAGAGGGAATACATTTTTAATAAAAATAAAGAGTGAAACAAAACCAATCCAGACAAAATACACCAAAGTGATAAAAATAACCCCATGAAATAGATTTCAAAATAAAACTGAAATAGGTTGAGGGGAGAAAACATCATCAGCCAGACTCCTGGGGTGATTTCACAGGGCCTGTGACAGTGCACAATAATTTTGCCCATCTATCTACAGGAAATGGTTCCCCTGTTACAAGTTTCCAATAAGACCAGTTAAAAGAAAGCAACTGGAAACAAAGGCACTCCCAGCCCAAATGTGTTCTCTGGAACCCACTTGTTGGCTCTTGTAGGAAGAATAAATAAAATCTTTGCTTCTTTGTAAAAAGGAGACCAGCACATCATTTTCCTTTCACATAGTTTGTGGTAATTCTAAGAGGTTTTAGGATGATCCAGATGTTGAATGTGGGTTGTTCTCACTGCTTTTTATTTTAGCAATGGGGAGGGTCACTTGGTCCCCTCTAAATAGCTTTTTTGGTCTCTCCGTTCTCCCTCAGTGGGAATAGGCAGTCTTTCTCCCTAAGGTTCACAGATACATTTCAGTTCTTGCTTCTATTTCTCCCCTGTGGCTATGGTAGATCTTTAGTCTCATGGGCCTTCCCTCCACTCCCGGAATAAAACACACACACTTAGCCATGAGGCCTTTGCTCAGGTCTTGCTTTCTCCTTGGAGAGAGCTCTTCCTTTTTGCCTCCTTTTTTTCTTCTATCCAGATTAAGTACTCCAATTGTAGACACTCAAGGGCACCACATACACTCCATAGCTCTTACCACAATTTAACTCAATTATTCAATGTCTGTCTTTCCTGGCAGACTCTGAACTTCAGGAAGGCTGCAGTTTTATTGACACTGAGTGCCCAGCATCAAGCCTGGAAAATAATACTCAGTACATATTTGTTAACAAACTGCTTTGACCTGATTTATATTTTTAGAAGACAATGGAGTGAGTTAAGGTCATCTAAGGTATAATTTCCAAGGGATAAGTGGAAAATCTGCCTCATAAAATTCCTCCTGGAAGGGGTGGCTATAGGGAGGACTGTCAAATAGATGGGTTGGAGAGACAGATGACATTTTCACCAGCCTTGACACATTCCGCAGCCAATAAAAAAGGGATACTATCTAGTTCTAGATTTCATGACTATTTCAAATGTACTCCTGATTTCTCCTTTGGTCCCAAATTAGGGCTGGTTATATCAGTGGTACCTTCTGGGTCACTGGACTGGACCAATGCTAGAGTTGCTTACATTAACACTAGAGCTTCTAGGTAAATGATACTTTTTGTCGGTAGCATTTTCCCAAGAATATTTTTCCCCTAAATGTTAAGGTTTGTATGTTATTTTGGTCATAGGAATGTCACATTCCACTTGTTCACTCATAACACAATTATTTCTCAGCCCCAAAGTTGCCTGCTAAAATTAGTTGTGGGTAGAGATGGGGGCAGAGATATCATACATACTTTGGAAACTAAGAACTTACTAGAAATAATTTTCCTTCTTCATGACTGCTGATTGTTAACTATTCAATATTCTCTTATTAAGTTTTAACATACCACACGTTCTATTTAAATAAGAACGTAAAATATTTCTCAAAAAAATTTAAGTTAAAAAAATTTAAGTGAAAAAATACGATAGCTTCATCTTGGTTAAATGATGGTGTTTCTGACCTGTTCTTGAGAACACCTATCCTTATTAGTGAATAAATTCAGTGGTGACAGGAATGTAAAACAGAATTCACAATTGCTATATACAGGTACATTATGTTTATATTTGGCTAATAACTTTATACAAGTAGGAAAGTTTTTTGGTTTACTTTGGGAAAATAATCTCACACCATCTTTTATTTGAGCTGCTTCATCACTGCAACCTTAAAAAGGCAAGCATAGACACCTTGTGAAGAAAAGAGAAAGCAATGCAGATGCATTCAATCCCCCTCAGGCTATGGGGTTAAAGCTGATGGACAAGGGCATGGCTGTCTATTAAAATCACCTGGGGCCTTTTATAAACCCTGGCTACACCCAGACCAACCACATCAGAATCTCTGGAAGTGGGCCCAGGCATCAGCGCTTTTCAAGCTCCCCAGGTGATTCCAGTGTGCACCCAAGGTACGAACCATTGGTTTAGCGACTCTGCTGAGCCTGGTAACTCTCATCTGATGGGAAAAGGTCCCACAGACTGCAAGCACTTTGCTAAAAACAGCTGCTCCCAATAAAAGAATGCAAATTCTCAGTAACATCGGTGTCACCAGAAACAAAGAAGGATTAGGAGTCACAGTTTATCCCTTCAAAACTATTTAAACAAACCACTTAACCGTACCAGGTTTTAAAGTATAAAGTTGTTCACTGCAGCGTGTTTTTATAAGAACAACTGCATGTCCATAGGGGATTGGTTAAGTAAACTGTGGTCAACTTTAGAATATGTAGCTATTTAGAGACAGCACAATACTTTTGTTTACTGAGTATACAAACTATGTACTGGGCGCTACTCCAGGACCTTGGAATTCATCAGATTCAGAACAAAGATTCTTGCCCTCATGAAACTTAATGAAGAAACTTATTCTAGAACAGACCAGCTACATAACTGGCAAGACTTGGTGCAAATTGAAAATGTGGGGGGTCCTTATTCAAAAATTACTGAAAATTCAAGACCACCGAGAGCAGAGCATTAAATCAAGCAAAGGGCCCTTGTAAGTGCAAGGCCCTGTGTGACTGCCCAGGTTGCATGTCCACAAAGCTGGTCCTGATTATAGAGGAGACAGGTGATAAACAATAGAGACCTTGGGAGGCTGAGCGGGCAGATCACATAAGGTCAGGAGTTTGAGACCAGCCTGACCAACATGGAGAAACCCCGACTCTACTACAAATACAAAATTAGCCAGGTGTGGTGGCGCATGCCTGTAATCCCAGCTACTCGGGAGGCTGAGGCAGGAAAATCACTTGAACCTGGGAGGCGGAGGTTGCGGTGAGCTGAGATCGTGCCACTGCACTCCAGCCTGGGCAACAAGAGTGAAACTCCACCTCAAAAAAAAAAAAAAAAAAAAAAAAGACCATGAGTAATCACGCAGATTACACAGCATGTTAGAAGGTGTTGAGTGCCGCAGTGGGGAAAAGAGTAGAATGCGGGAACCAACTTGCAATTTTAAATAGGGTGATCAGGGTAGGATGCATGTGAAGAATGACAATTGAGCAAGGATTTGAAAAAAGAGAGGGAGTCAGCCATGGATATCTGGGGAAAGAGCAGTCCCAGGCAGTGGACCAGCTAGAGCAAAGCCCCTAAGGCTGGGAGTATGCCAGAGAGGAAAAGAGGTCCCCCATCCCAGAGGACCTCAGAGTCTACTCTAAGGACTTTGACCTTTCACTTGACATTTTAAAAGAGGAGCTCTGCCTGCTACAGGGAGAGGAATCTGTAGGTGGCATAGGGAAAAGGCAGAGAACCGTGAGGAAGCTAATCCAAGGGTAGGGGAGAGAGAAGGACAGAAAATGGGAATGAGTGAGGTATAAGAGGCTTTATTTTAATGTGTGTGTGTATATCTATATATACATACATACTCCTAACTTGAAGAAATACCCACAATATGTAAGATAAAGGAACCGTTCATAACATAGTAAGGGCTAATGGCCCATTTTTCCATAAAAACTCTATATACATACACATACCCATACAGTTATATATATATATACACACACACACACGTAGAAAAAGACTAGAAATGGCACAAATCAAGCTGCTAATAAGTTATTTCTGTGGATTGGGATTGACAGGTGTAGGGAAGAATGTCACTTTTTATACTTTCCTGAAATGCTTGAATCTTTGATTGTAAATATGCGTTCGTATTGTAAATATGTGTTTGTTTTGTAAATAAAAACACTGCTTTTAAAATGGAGTATCTCAGGAGTGAGTGGTCCCTTTCTTCACACTCAAAAGTGGGGAATGGCTAGCAAAGAATGGATAATACATAGACAGGCTTCTATAACTTGAGAAAGATGTGGTCAACTTCAAAAAAAAAAAAAATGAAAATAAGATTAAGTTTGAAACAAGGACCTGGAAAAAAAAAAAAAGGCTAGTGAGGTGGGAATTTGTAAACCTGTAGAAAACCCAGTAGAATAGTCAATGATGGACCTTATCTAACAGAAGAAATTGGGTACAAAGTATTCTGCATGTATTAATTAAGGTATAGGGAAGAGAAGCCGAAGGATTTAGGTTGGAAATAAAATGAACACTTTTAGTAAGAGGAAGGTAAACATGGGCTTGGGAACGTCTGAACTATGAGAACTGCATGGCACAGGAGAGTTTTCATGGTAACAGTTGCTGCCCTGGACAGCCCCGGTGCCTAACTGGATTCTTTCCACCTCTCTCCAAGTCTGCTCTCCCATGGTGCTGTGTGGCATCTTTCTCAAACTTAAACCTGAGCTGGTCACCACTCCCTCCCTGAACACACACACAGCTCACCAGAGGCCCTGTTAGAACTCTTCAATGGTCTTCTGTTATTCTGAAGTCTATAATCCGGAACAAGGCCAGCCTGGCACAACCCTTATTCCCTTCACCATGCAACCTTTCCCTTCTAGGCCACAGTCCCTCACCTTTTTGCTCAGCCTGCACTTTGTTCCTTCTTTCACTGATTAGTTTCCTCTTCCTTCTGGCCTCAGTTGAATTATAACCTCTTCAATCTGGCTAAATCTCCTACTAGTTGCTATCAGAGGACCCTGTGCTTCTGCTTGGTATGCAGTTTGCAAGCATTTGTCTTCTCCCCACCAACTACAAGCTCTTGAGACGAGGAACCAGACATTTCTAGCCCCCACCATGTACCTGACACAGAGCTGATTGTCAATAAATGTGTTGAGAAAATGAGAAATAGAGTTGCAAGCCTTGCCTATTACACATGTAGGAATGAGCAGCCTTTCTGAGCTATTTTCCCTTCAATTCTACAATCTTATGAGACCAAAGAGAATTTAGGATAAAGTACAGTACTTAATGGAGTGGTGTTTAGAGCTCTCAGCTGTGAAGACCATGCCTTTATTCCCTCCAGGGACAAGACAATAAAGACTTTTCAGTTAGGTGGAAAGCTGATGCAGTCAAGGGTAGCAGTTGCGTGCAATACTTGAGTATTTACTGTATAATTCAACAGTTATCACTAGTTTGCTTAAATACATGTACTTGCAAAGAGATCTTGTGCTTTGGATCCACTGGACACCTAATATCTACACTAATAGAAGTAAAGCCACACTCCTCTTGTCCCTGACAATAACAATGACCACAATGCATAAAAACATCACTTGGGGGTGGGTGGAAGTAGTCAAAAATTTTTCACAGAAGATCTACTCCTGCAAAAAACACCCCAAATAATTATGTCGGAGAGGGCATTTCCCTTCACATAAGCTTCTAACGATGTCTATTGCCAAAGTACTTGGATCTTACTGTGCTAAACATCCACGATGCTGATGGTGTTGCCTCATAGGAGAAATCACCTGGAGGAACTTGAAAGGGCTTTTCCTTTTACGATTAATGCAGGCCACCACAGGTGGTCTCGGACTGCCCACCAGCTGGAAAAATCCTGACGGCATAATTGAGTCTCTGCACATTTGGTGTGGCTATTTATGGCAGGCCAAGAACTTGCATGATATAAGGGCTTTACAAACAGCTTCAACTGTTGGTTAAGCCAGGGACCACTCTGAGATGCCATCTTTAATAAAGGAGATACTAGGGAATGAGCAGAGTTCATAATTACCATCTTGGTGACAAAATACAGCAAAGGAGACGGATTGGAGGAAGGCCTACTATTCAACAAAATGCTTTTCGAATGCCCAGGAGGTTAGGTTCTGGAGGAAAACCCCAAACGCTAAGTCATAGAAAGGAACAACCCAAAAACTGTGTGAAGGAAACTGCAAAGTTATTCAAAACTACCTGATTCACCCACATGCATGTTAGGTCACTTGTGAATGGTTAACTTTTGTATCTAGTGTGACTTGGGAGTATGTCTAATTCCACACACATATCTACCTCCTGAAGTTGGACTTAGAGCTGACTTTGTCTCAGTTTTCACAGCACAGCATTTTGGTTTCATATTCCTCAGCAATGGTAAGTGTAGTATTTTGTTGAATAGTATGTACCATACTACTTATAATTAAAAGGCCTTCCTCCCCATTTTAATAGAGGGAGAAAATTTTTTTTTCTTATGGGTACAGTGGCTCATGCCTGTAATTCCAGCTCTTTGGGAGGCTGAGTTGGGCAGATTGCTTGAGCCCAGGTGTTTGTGACCAGCCTGGGCAAAAGGGCAAAACCCCATCTCTATAAAAATACCAAAAATCATTTGGGCATGGTGGCATGCCCCTCTAGTTCCATTTACTCGGGAAGTTGAGCAGGGAGGATCACTTGAACCTGGGAGGTTGAGGCTGCAGTGAGCTGCGATCATGCCACTGCACTCCAGCCTGGGCAACAGAGTGAGACCCTGTCTCAAAAAAAAAAAAAATGTTTTTTTTTCTTGGAAAATAAGCCAGGATGAGAAAAGGAGTACTCATTGTCATGCAGAAATCTTCCTCAAAAAAAAAAAAAAAAAAAAAAAATTTGTGTCATTTACTGAGGACTCTAATGATTGCCAAAGATGTGCATCTATTCTTAGCTCTGTGAAGTATGTCCCTTTATAGATGAGGAAATGGAGTCTTCAGGGGAGGTTAAGGAATGTGCCCAACAATCACACCAGAAGTGATGAAGCTCTTAGCTTGGCAGGGTTTATTACCAGGGTTCTATGCTATACTGTGCTGTGCTGTTTAAACTTTCATGTGCATGCAGCATAGCTGAGGATTTTATTAAATGCACATTCTGACTGGAGTAGGGCTGAGAATCTGCATTTCTAACAAGCTCCTCAGTGATGATGAGGCAGCTGGTCCACAGACAACACTTCGAGTAGCAAGGCACTATGCTATTGCAACGGCGTAGGTCTTGCTCTTTCAACATAATGGCATTTCATCAAGTTGGAGTCAGGGGCCCTCAATTGATTACTTGACCCTGATACATTTGAGACAACATAGAGACAAGGAAGATAGCAATCCAGAAGCAATAGTGATTGTGGAATGCATACATTTCCATGTATTTTTACAGTAAAAATGCATTAAAAAATCTTTCACAAAAGAAACTTAAAAAATACAATTAGGGTGTTGAGTCCTCCCCCCCCAACATTCTTTCAGGCATCAACTGTGTAATGGAGGGAGACAAATTCCTAAATCATTTGATTTCATCATACAAAATACTCATCCATCATCTCTCATCAAGACATTTACATTAAGTGAGGGAGGGCAGGATTAAGGAAAGTAGGCTCACAAGAATCAGTTTCCAATTTAAGGTTACAGTAGTTCAAAGAAAACTATATCTTTCTGCTTAATGCATAGTCCCTGTACAGTACAATATTTCCAAACAAATCTGATGTGTGGAATTCAGGTGAAACTGCCACACCAAAAAGTCCACGGATTGAGACAAGCCCAGGTGGGTAGCACATAGATTTTAAAATGTCAAAAATCATCTTACAACAAGAAGGACATCAAGATGTTAACTTCAGGATATATTCCCAAAATCCACCTTGATTTCATTTACTTAAAACTCTGGACCACAATGGAGAGCATCAGTCATTTAACATCACAGATTTTGTTAGAACTAGTGAGAAGAATCCTAGCAGTGGAGCCTTGGGAATAAAATCTCCAACTCGGCTCTTAGGAACTTGATGAAAAAGAACATCATTATTCAGTTGTACTCTTCCTCAGCCTTACTACAGCTCAATGTATGCTTTGTATGGAAAACTTTAATAATAAAATAGCATTCACAGACTTTTCTCCTTTTAGCTACAGAACGTATATTGTGTCTGTTCCAGGAAAGGAACTTGTTTTATAAATGTCCACACAACTATAGCTACTCATTCTAATGTTATGTATAAACCCATAAGTCAAATAAAGCTATGAACAATGTAATATTTATATATGCATAGTGTTTTATAAAAAGATTGGCCCACATACTGCTTTTCATCAATACAGACAGAGCATTAAGTCCATAGCACACGGCAAGAAATAAATGAGTGAAGAACAGAGAATGCAAACAAGTGCTTAATAATTCACAAGCAGGCTCACCATGGAGGAAATGATGATATTCAAACCAACTAAAGCTCTAGAGAATTACTTATATAGTCTCCCATTTTAAAACAACTTTACATACCTGATTTAGTTTACATTAAAATATATCCCCATGAATCAATTTGTTCCATATTCAGAAATATAAACACATATCACATTCCTCACAGCTAAATTTTGTCATAAATTCTCTTTTATACAAGAAAAAAGGCAACAGCTGTTTTCTTTTTTTTCCCAACAGGCTCTATTAATTACAATTTTTAGCTCTGTACACGCAATGATTGGCTGGTTTTCTTTTTTTTTCTTTTTCCTTTTTTTTTTTCTTACAGTACCATGGGAACAACAGTGATTGACTTGCAAAGTTTTCTGTCTGTATGGAAAATGCAAAACAGTACTACGGAAATACACAATGCACTGTAAGCAGCGGTTTGCTGTAGTGGTCCAACAGGTACAAGCAAACATTTTGGCTCAGCTAGGCAGTAATCCACTTAAACCACATCCCGGGGCTACGGCCGACCCAACCACAGCTCCTGTGGGGTCAAAAAGAATGGGTCTGTTTAAAAATAAAATTGTTATGTTTTGTGCTGCTGTCCAAAGGACTCAAAGGACAGAGTCATGAGGCAGAAGTTTCCCAACCTGATCTAGAACAACTGGGACCACTTCCTTTCTCTTCTACCAACCTAGAGACTTGGACTATGGTTTCAAAGTGAAATTGGCATTTCTATGAATACCCACAGCCCCCACTTCTTTAAATATCAACAGAGAGGTTCCTTCCACCAAGGCTCATTCCCTCCTCCCCAATTTGGCCAAGGGCAACTATGGGCTTATACTAAAAGGGGGAGGGGCATGCTTTCCAAATTGGGGATCTTACGTCTTCCTCACACCAGGCACACTGTCCCCCGTTCCATCTACTATTCAGCCTCCGATCAGACAAGACAGCATGAAAGATGCTTGTTGTCTGTTCCTTGTAGTAATTCAGCAAAGCTGTGATGGCATTGCCTTCAATGAGATTTAATTAGATGCTGGAGATGCTCACGAACCTGACTATCTGTGCTTGGGTTGTATTTGGGTAAAGATGGCCGACATTTTTGTCTCTGTGCCTTCCTGGGCCAGGGAGAGTACAAACTGTTTTCTGAACCAACTATAACTCACAATATAAAACGTCTTTGTGCTACGCAGTTTAGCTATAAATATCCTTCATTTGCAGTAGTAGTCTTGTCATACAGTTTGCTTACTTTTAGGATCGGCAAACCTAATCCATCCCAAAGGGTCCTCAGCTTTTACAAATAAAACTTTGCCTTTTTGTTCTTTGCTTTTAAGAAAAACTGCCGACTACAGTATAGCACTATATCACTACATAACAGTCTATATCAAATTAATTAAACTTAATCAATAAATTCCCTTACTTAGAGAAAATGATCAACAGCCCCATTTAACCAGGAGAGAAAAAGATTGCTCAAAAACGGGAACAATTCTTGACGATTCTACAGGTTACGTAGAAACAAAATTTATATCCCTTTGGGCCAGCATTTGGCAAATAATTTCCAAAAAAGTATGCATTTAAAAATACTTTCTTTAATATGATACATCAGGCACAATACTTTTCATATATATTTTTTATTATAAGATTTCAAATGCATAAAATGTTTGTTGTTATTCATAGGATCATCAGGTGTCAGATGCTTCATTAGGTAAGAAACTAAATAATTTCACGTTTGTGACTTTCCTCTTAGAACCTTTGACACGGTAAAGGTTGGAATGTGACTCAGCGTCTCAGATACTGAGGTCGGTGCTACATTCTTTGTAAGCTCGCCTTCTCTGCTCCGTGGGATGTCTGGAACTTCTGCCGGCATCCTGTTTCAGATTTCCCTCTTCCCTTTCTCGGTGGCTGGCTCTGTCCTCTCTGTTCCTTTTGTCCAGGGACCGCTCTCTCCTGCGCTCGGGGGAGCGCGCGCGCCTCCGGTCGGTGGACTTGGCCCTGCGCTCGGGCGAGCCCCCTCTCCTGCGCTCGGGGGACCTCCTCTGCTCCAGGAGTCTCTCCAGAGACCGTCTCCGCCGGCTGGGGGAGCCGTCTCTCCTGCGGGTGGGTGACCGCTCTCGCCTCCGCTCCGGAGAGACGTCTCGTCTCTTCTCGTGCTTCTCCCTCCTCTCCAAAGTGTTGTCGGCGCTGCGGGTGCCCTCCCTCCGCTTCTCTGGGGACCGCCTCTTGGGGCCGTTGGCGGCTGCCGCGCGCTCGGCCTGCGCGTCCTTCCGTCCCTCCGGCGCCCGGTCCTTGGGTCGGCATGCCCCGCTGTCGGGTTTCCTCGAAGTCCCATTCCAGGTGTGGTGTTCATTGGGTTGTCTGCTATACTCTCTGCTGCCTTTCGGATCCCTTGCGTGTGCCCGCTTTTCCCCATGTGGTGATGATTTGTGAAGATCGGGTGGGTAACTGGACTCCAATGACGGATGCTGCCGGCGGTCGGGCCCGGCCCTCACTTCCGGAACACCTTGTGGACCGGTTGGGGGGCCGTGGCGGTCGCTGCTGGGGTCTGCCAGGAAAATAAACGAGAGCAACAGTTGGGTACGAGGGTCCCTCGGCTCCTGTCCCCGCTCCCACCCACACTCGAGACCTCATTAGTCACAACAAGCAAACAACTGTTAAAGCAGTCAGACTCAAAGCCAACTGAATCTTGTTATTTAAGGATAACTGCACGTAGTTAGGGTTAAAAACTAGTACTTGTGGCTTTCAACGTCTAGCTGACTGAATGTTCTCCATACCCGAGACATAGATCATTAAAGAACTGACAAAAATCAGTCATGATTTAGTCTTTAAAGGCACAATCCAAATAGTCTGTCTAGAGGCATCAAAATTTCCTCTGTAGCTATCCCTTGTTCTTCCTTTCTCACCCCCCAACCCTTCTCCCCTGCGCCCACCCCTTTCCCACCCCCAAGAAAATATTCTTTGCTTTAAGGAATACTTGTTTTGATTTACTTAAAAATAATTTAGGGTATTGATCTGAAGGGGCACCTGGGAAGCTTTCTGGAGTAGGGCAGGAATCATCTACATCTTATCTGGGTGGTGATTAAATGGGTGCATACAGAAGTGAAAAAATCTACTGCACTATATATTTAGGATTTATGCATTTTACCATATGCAAAAGTATACTTCTATTCAAAAAAAAAAAAAATCCAGGCTACCTAGCAGGCAAAGGGGATTACAGAGGCAACATGCTGGCCAGATGTTGATGACTGGCAAATGGGATATGTACACAAAGGCCCATTAAACTGTTCTATCTGTATTATTCAACTACTTTCTCTACTTTTGCATACATTAAAAAATAAGGAACTGTTTTTAAAAGGTGTTTTCTGATAGATAAAAGGGAGGGGAAGAGAATAAAAGGGAGGGGAAGAGAAGCTGCTAGGTACACATTTGAGACTGGATGGAGGTCAGATAAAATTTTCAGTTTAGAGGCACTTTTTCTTTATGATATGGGAGGTAGTCATAATGACATCTAAGAGCTTGGAGTCACTGGGCTGCTTCCTATAACATCAAGGTTTCTATATGTTTAAAAGCAGGGCAGCCCATAATGGCCCCTATTTATCATTATTCAATATTTGAAATGACAGTGCAAATGTTTTAGGCAGTGTCCTGAATTGAGGAGAGCTCTTTTCAAAGCTGGGATGCTTTGTTGCAACAAAACCCAACAAGTCATCCACATGACACGATTCCAAGCAAAGCACCTGAAACAAGGTGCTGCAGTCTGGAGGGCAGACTCGTATGACAGTCAGAGACTAAGGGGTCACTGGGGCCCTTTAAGGATCTTTCATGAGCCAACAAGGTCAATATTTAGTAATTAACCTGTTTTATGACAACTTCCCAAAACCTAGAGTGGGTTTTTAACAAAAGCAAGTGAAAAGCCAAACGCAGGGGTCAGCCAACTTTTTCTAAAGGGCAATAGTAAATAATTTGGGTGTTTTGGGCCACACCATCTCTGTTACAACTATTCAGCTCTGCCACTGTAGTATAAAAACACAGGCAACACAAAAGTAATGGGCGTGGCTATGTGTCAATAAAACTTTACTTACAAAAACAGGCTATGGACAGGATGGGGCCCAGGGACTGTAGTTTGCTAAGAGATACCTGACCAAGCAGGAAATCTCATCTTCCCATCTAGCAAAGCCCTATGATACAGGGCTCCATGATACAAAGTTCATTCTTTCTAAATGCTGGGTTGGCTACAAGAATGAACAAAAAACAGGTTCTTAACAAAGGTCATTTGAAGACTTGGATACACGAAGGTACTTGGATCACCACTGGATTCTTATGCCTACTTTTAAGACAAGGGAGGGCAACACTTCAACAGGGTCAGCATTGTACTTACAATTCAAAGAACGCAGGGTGCTCAGAATGAATTGCCAAACATATCAAAACAGAGCTAAGCAGAAGCAATGAGGAAATTAGGCCACAGCACAGAAACACCTAGTATTGATTGAGCTACAAACCGTAGTTTGATTATGGCCCATAAGGTAGAAGCAAGCCTCCCCGAGCTTTTCATTTCTCATACATGCAGCGATATTAGGAGGTATCATCGCTGTGGAAGGGAGGGCCCAGCACCAAGAACAGTCAGAGAGAAAGAGAAAGAGAGAAAGAGAAAAAGTTGAACATTTAGATTCCCTATAACACAGAGGAAAGAAAAAAAAATCTGCATTTGTTAACATAGGGCAAAGAGAGTTTATTTGTCCAGTCAGACAGTCTAAGGCAACACTCAAATAAGGCTGCAGAGACCGCAATCGGAACATGACATTTTTAGACAGCCATAAGGTGACTTGAGAACCCAGACAATGAATGCATCCTTTTTTGTTTTGTTTTTTTCAAACAACTGGAACAATGACAGACTGGCATAGGAGAGCATTAACAATAAACAACAAAAGAACAAAATCCCTTCCCACCCCCACCAAAGACCGCGGCAGTTAAATTAAGTACAAAAAACTCATTACAAAAATAGCCTCACAGAGAAGCAGGTTCCAATCAGGTCAGAAAAATATTGGAACTTAACATATTATAACCCATTTGTGACTCTAATCAATGGAATTAGAGAGATTTAGTCCAAGTGACGCATGGAGACATTACAGTAGCACAACCCTGGCAGGTTCAACCCTTCTTGGAAAACCATGTATTTCAGTGATCTTTATTTTTAGCCCAAAGAACATTTGTTAGTGTTGGATTTTCATCCTCAGTGCAACAGACATAGGTTTTGAGAAGGTACACAGGTTACTGACGATGACTCTCAAATGAAATATCACATCCAACAGAAGCATAGGGAAGACAGAAAAGGGAGACAATGTTACACAGTTTCAGTGGTATCAATACACCTAATGGTCAGAAGTTCAGTACAGTGCACAGCCACGGCATCTTAATGTTGTCAAAATACTTCCCCTGTGGTTGGCCATGTCTATGGGGCCTTGTCTAATACCCACCCTCCCCCTGCACCTCGGAACCCTCGTATTTTGCACCTGTACAAATGTCCAACACCTGGGAAGGCTGGCCCTCCAAAGAGCTACCCTTCTCCTTGAGCTGCATCTGAATTAAACATATCAAGT
This sequence comes from Rhinopithecus bieti, assembly GCF_001698545.2. Taxonomy (NCBI): domain Eukaryota; kingdom Metazoa; phylum Chordata; class Mammalia; order Primates; family Cercopithecidae; genus Rhinopithecus; species Rhinopithecus bieti. Next base: position 2,550,139 of record NW_016806193.1, read on the forward strand.
CCAAAATGCAACTGAGAATTGTGCAGAATGACTTTCAGAAAAGAGGGTGATAATAGATAAATCCCTAATAAAGGGGACCAACGTATATGGGGACCATTCAATCACAGTTTCTATAGAAACTTTTGTAGACCTTTGGTTGGGAAAAAAAGCCCTACATCTAGGGCATAGCTTCTTTTTTTTTTTTTTTTTTTAATTTTAAACACAAATCTCAAATAAATAGGACATAATTATTATCATATACAATATTTTGCCATCAGAACACTAAGCTATGTAAAGATCATTACTGTCTACTCAAATCAAGTCTAAAGATATGACAAAGGAACTCTATGTATAACCTGGCTTTCCTCATAGGAAAGGTATAATCACATGTTTCCCTCATGATGAGCACTGGGAATTTATTTCATCCTTTATCATTTAAAAACATTATGGCTAATATATTAACAGTTTTTGTTTGTTTGTTTGATAGTAGTGGGCTCAGTTGGTCTGATTTGGGGTAAGAGACCGGTTGGGGGATGGAGAACTGTTGTATACAGAGCATAAAGGAGGTGAGCGGAGCCCCCAAATCTCTCAAAATTTCATGCCTCTTAAATAAAGACACCAAGTAACCAAAAGGGAAAAAATAATTGTGCCTCAACATATCACTCAGGAAACCTGCTTTCCTGCTTCTTAAAAGGAGTATATAGTCATTTTGTGCTAACAATTGGATCTGAGGAACAGTTTGGCACAGTTCAAACAAACATTCCTTCGCTCTTGGTCGGACTAGACAAAATGTTCTCTCTGATTATCAGAAAGGGGGCTATAAAGATCTTGTCTTAGGCCATGCCCCAGTCCACATAAGCAAGCAAAAGGATGAAATGTGTAGAGATTTCAGAACAAGCGAGGCAAATAATCACATGGTGCGAGAGGCTGGTAAGACACTGGTGAATAGGGGAAACAAAAAAGACTTTCCTGCTGCCGTTCTGGAGACAAATTCATGGAGTCATGCCAGGGAAGGAAGGAATGTTTTCATAGTTTGACCCACCATATTCTGGTACTGAGCCGTCTCCCCGCTTCAGAAACAGACGAACTCTGCGGCCACCATTCTTAATCAGTTCTATAGCTCGAGAATGCTTCATGTTTTTGGTGGTCTCACCATTGATCTCTAAAATTTCATCACCAATCTGTCAGAGCAAAAGAAAACTAGGTGAGTTTTAAAATTCATGTATGGATTCACCAAGTATTTATTGAGCATGTGGCAGAACATCTACTGCTTTGGATGTGGCAGTGACAAAAACAAACAGAAATCCCTGCCCTCATGGAGATTATATTCTAAAGAGGGAAAGACAATTAAGAAAATTAGAAACCTACATGTATGCCGAATTACATGATAAAGGGGGAAAAAAAAGCAGTAAGGGCATGTTAGTGATTGGGGAGGGAGCTTTTAGGAAGGCTCCCATGATTTCTGCCTCCTTGCATTCACAATCTGTGTAATCTCCCCCTGCCTTTGAATGTGAGCTGGATCAAGTGACTTGCTTCTAATAAACAGAATATAGCAAACATGATATCAGTTCAAAGATTAGGTCATAAAATGTCATTTGTCTCTTTTCTTCTCTCACTTGTTTGCCCTGATGCATGTTATGAGCCATCCTCTGGAGTCCCATGATAATGAAATGAGGGACTGCCTTATAAGGCACTGAATCCTGGTAACAGCCACGTGAGTGAGTTTAAAAAGCAAATCCTTCCCCAGGTGAGACTTCAGATGAGACCATAATCCTGACTGATACATTGAATGCAGCATTCACTTTGCGTCAGTCACTGTTCTAGGCACTGGAATTAAAGAATAAATAAGACAGGGCAGATCCCCACTCAAATAGAGCTTATATTCTAAAAAGAAGAGAAATAGCACTGGCTTTCAAGTCTACAGTCTTTAATTTGAATCCTATCATTTGGTAACTGATTTGTTCCCAGTACTTAACTTTCTGGAGTTTACTTTCCTTTTTTTTTTTTTGAGACGGAGTCTTGCTCAATCGCCCAGGCTGGAGTGCAGTGGCGCGATCTCGGCTCACTGCAAGCTCCGCCTCCCGGGTTCACGCCATTCTCCTGCCTCAGCCTCCCGAGTAGCTGGGACTACAGGTGCCTGCCACCACGCCTGGCTAATTTTTTGCATTTTTTTGTTTTTTAGTAGAGACAGGGTTTCACCGTGTTAGCCAGGATGGTCTCGATCTCCTAACCTCATGATCCACCCACCTCGGCCTCCCAAAGTGCTGGGATTACAGGCGTGAGCCACCGCACCCGGCCTGGAGTTTACTTTCTTACTTGTAGAAGAGGCTGGTAACAACACCCACGCCCACTAAGCTGCTGGCATCAAATCAGGTAATACATGTAAACCTGTCTTGTAAACTATACGCCATTATATAAAATAGCAGAATATTTCACTTGATCAAAAACATTTTTAAGTGATTAAAAGGCAAGGGAAAATAAATTCCTTATGTCTGAAATTCAAACAAAAGAAATATATACCACCATGTATCTTCCCTAGTATATGTACATGCAAAAAAAAGGATATGAGAGAAACTGGTATACTGTTTGACCCTGGACACTGTATTTTTACTACATACCATTTTCGTAAAATACATTCATGCTCTACCTTCTCAATTTTAAATGTTAAAAAATTCACTCTGAAGAAACTTAAACATCAAGATTGTGGCTTCAGTGCAAGTGTTATGATCCTCATCCTTAATCAGTTTTTCCCTTTTTCTGCTGAGGCTCAACTGCATTCACTTTTTTTCCTTTCCTGGCCTGACTGTCTTGATTTCTTTTAATTTGTTGTAAATGGCTCTCCATGGGCAAGTCCCAATCTATGTGACCTATCTATGAGTAGATGATTTATGTTTTCTTAATTATCTAATCTGCTCAGGAGAACAGCACATTCATCTACAGTAACAGATATTAGCGAAACAGAGCAGAGTGGACTTTTGGCATTTATGTATTTAAAATTTGTAGCTCTTACTACAGAGCAACTCTGAATATTCATGCCGCAGAGCCCTGGCTCTTTGCTAAGACAGAGAGTAGACTTGCTCTCTCTGAGCCTAAGGTAAGACCACTGGTAGCCAGCTAGAGGATGAGTAGACCTCACTGTCCAGAATCTACAGGGCCACATGACTTTCTTGCTCTCTAAGCATCCCAGGGTGCCCCAGGATTCCTGTCAAGTGATGTGCCTGCCCCATGACATTAAGCACAAGAACTATAGAAATAGGCTCTGAAAAATATCTACTTTAATATGTTTATAAGTAATTTAAATCCCTTATTCCCTATATCAACCCCAAAGAGTTGGAAGTGTTCGCCTAACTTTAGCAGCTATAATTGTGCTTTAGGGAAAAATATTTGGTAGGGTAGGAGTCATGCATTTAAGAGAATCATGAAAGCTATAGAAAATGTAATCCTTATGAACGTTAACACTCTAACAATATATGACAAGAATTCACTGCAGATGGTTTATTTGCACCTACCCCAGACTCCTCTCTCCACTTACCCTCATCTTTCCACACCTCTCTGCAGGACCGTCCTCTGCTAAGCGCAGAACATAGAGGTCCATGTTATACTCTCGGCCTCCTCGAAGGCTAAAGCCAAATCCCTTGGCTCCTCTTTCCAGTTCCACAGTGTAAAAATCTTGCTCCTATTTAAAGAAATTAAATGCAATCATTCTAGGAGAATTAATATCCATAGGAGTCTTCCCAAACATTCTTGGCAAAAAGGCACAACCTCTATCCCCATCTTGGTGACTCTTGTTTATTAATCATCTTGATTCATCCTCATTAATCTCAGAAGTCAGAGATCCAGAATTTGAAAACATTTATGAGCATGTCTAAATGCATGTGTGTATTTAATGTAACATATGTGGATTAAAATTTAATCAGTGAGGCCATGATTTGCATTTGGGGGAGGACAATTCCTCATTACATGATACCAGTCACCTGGCTGCTGGATGCCCAGCCAACCTGACCTGTGTCCAATAAATGCTGACTGTGCCCATCATGAGGATACCAACAAAACCTCTCCAAATCCTGGTCAAGGAAAATTACGAAGGGACAACCGAAAGCCCCCAGGCAACCAGTAAAGGAGGAACCCAGTCGGACACTTGTAATACCAGCTACTCAGGAGGCTGAGACAGGAGGATTGCTTGAGCCCAGGAGTTTCAGTCTAGCCTGAGCAGCATAGTGAGACCCCTGTGTCTTAATTAAAAAACAAAACAAAACAAAAAAAGGGAATCTGTTTAATTTTGCGTCACCCAAAGTTCCTCAAATTTGTTTTACCTGCTATTATTTTCACCCTCTCCCTTGCCATCCTGAAGACAGGTATTTTGCTCTACGGATCTCACCTTAAATTCCCAAGCCTGAAAACACCTTATCAAAAGACATTTTCTGGGCAGAAGCATGTTTATGAAAACTATGAGTAGATATTGGCTGCTTTGCTTTCTCTAACTGCCGATCCTTGTGACAATTACTGCTTTTCATTTTTTTTCCCCTAGAAAAGGCTATCTAGGAATATTTCAAGGTAGCAAAATAAAATGTTATTTCCTAGAAAATCAAATGTAAGTATATATTTGGTAAATCACCTCACAAAAGGTTATTTCTTTTAAATTAAAGGTGCTTCAAAAAATACCCCATAAAAATAGCTTGAGAAAGTTGGAAGGAAATGTGCAAAGTATAGAGAAAAAAGAGAAATGGTGCTCACCTGTGTTGCCTGGGGTGCTTTGAACTCAAACTGAGATTCCTGCTTTGGTTTGGTGGTATTCCTGCCGAAGTGAGAGAAACAAATACAAGAGCAACCCATTAGGAAACTGAGAAAGAATCAAGGACATATATTGTCATGCTGGGAGTTACTTTTTTCCCCTTTAACAAAGGAAACCAAAGCCATGTCTGACCTTGTCTCCTGGGTCCCTTGCTGAGAAGGGGTGTGTGTGGTAGTGATGGTGGCGATCTTCTCTGCATTGGTCAGCAAGGTGGCATTCGAGGACTCTGCAAAGAGGGACAGAGCATAAAGAAATGAAGGCTCCAGAGAAGACATCCTCCAGCCAGGAGGTGTGCAGAAGCCCTGTATCTGAATAACAAGTATGACTTCTCTGTCCCCATTTCAAACAGTCTGACTTGAATTTCTAGATAATTAGGAGTTTACAAACCATTTTAAGATCTTCTCTGATGTGGGTTATGCATGTCCCCATGACCCTCCTCCCAAACAGACACCTCCACAAGTAAAACGCAGTTTGCCAAAGAAAACACTGCTCTAAAATTCTAGCCAAGGTAGGTGTTTCTCACTCCTCCCCTGCCACTGCAAAAAGGCAATCCCATCAAAGTGCTGCATTACAGCACAATTCTCTCCCAGAACTTTAAAGGCTGATAATAAATGTCTCTGCCAACGTTTCCTGCAATTTATCAGCAATATTTAGTGGGTCTGCTTGATTTTCTCAAGTGAATATTAAAATCAGAAGTGTACTAACATCTTGTTAAACACACATATAATATCTACTTTATTTCCCATTGCTTTTAATAAAGCACAACTGAAAATAATGGAACTCTTGACAGATCTTGTTTGGTATCACTCATGAAAAGTCAATTTTAAAATCTGCATTAGTCAGAGCCAGAGTTTGTAAATATAAGTTATACAAATCATGAAGCCACCTCCATGAAATGAATATGATTATATCCCTATATAAGTTGACCTTCTTCTCCACTAATCACGTTCACAAGCAACTTCATTATCTTCAGAAGTCTGGAGATTTTGAATCCAAAAACTCTCTTAAGTGCAACTACAGACTGCACACGAACATGCACGTACTAAAATATAATCATTCCTATAGTGATAGCTATATGTTCTTTACTAATAATTTCTTCATTAAGATCAAGGCAAGTAGCAACCAACTATGAGCAAGTTGTATTTTTAATATTTAATTGTAGGTTGACTGAAACTTGCCATATATTTTCTAATAAAGAAAATGCTAAATGTGGTGTTAGTTTCCACTATAAGATTCACCTGTGCATGGCCATTTAATTCAGTGAACCATTAAGCCTAGAAGTTACCAGGAGACCTATGGCTTATAGTAGGCACTTTCATGTTTGCTGAATACATGTATCTTCCCATCAGATTTAACTAGTATATGGGAAAATACGTTAACTATTCCAAACTGAGATACTTGGAATATATATCTTTCCACTGCAGTTCTGGAACAAAAGACATCCCACAAATCCCAACTATCTGTGGTCTATCTTCCATTTACATTTCCCAAGGATCTTACTCAGCTTTGGTCTGGTTTCCTGTTATTTTCATGATACGTAGTGGTTAAAAGCGTGGGCTTGAGATTCAGACCTGGGATCAAATCAACTTTTTTTTTTCTACTCATTAGCTGTGTGCCTTATTTTTCTCATCTGTTAAAAGGAGGTGATGACCATAATTCCCTTCTCATGGATAAAAGTATATGCAATGTTTAAGCTCTGTGACTGACATACAATAAGCACTCAGTACACATTTATTACAGCTACTAATTTTATTACTGAGACCTTGTATAAGTTATTTAAACTCTCTGCAAAATGAGAAAGTTGAAATATGATTTCAACAGTTAATATACTGCAGCCATAAAAGCCCATTATGCTAAGGCACAAGAAGAAGAAGAAAATAACTCAATCAAATGAATTGCTAGGTGAATCCCATTCATGTTTTGGGACAATGTTTCCCACAATCTGTTTTACCAATCATTTCCTATGCACTCCTCTGAGTCTTTACTACACCAATAAGTCTATGACCGTCCAAGCTGGGGAGGTGGTGTTTCTCAGGCTTGCTGGGAGACAGTTTAGCACAATGGTGACTAGGTCAGATTCTGGAATCAGACTGTCTTATCTGACTTTGCATTCTAGGCTCTTCAGTTTCCTGGATGGGACTTAAGCAAAGTTACTCAAATTCTCAGTGCCTCAGTTTTCTCGTCTGCACGTTGGAAATAAGAAAATTATCTAAGGAAATTGGGGTAAAGATGATCCATGAAGATTGTTTGGAATAGTCCCTGGCACACAAAAACTGCTCAGAAGTGATAAGCATATTTTTAGTACCATGTATTTATTATTGTCACAATGTTAAAAGCATATTGTTGGTATATTTTAATGACTGCTATTATAACAGAAAATTATTTTCATAGCTTTTGGAGGAATGCTAGCTCCTTCATATGACTCCCAGTTGAGGGCAGTTAACCAGCAGAACCAAAGTGATGAATCAGTGATATTTCATAAAGTATGCTCACTGTGTCACTAAACAGGACAAACAAGCTGTATAGCCATCACTGTGACTCTCCAGAACTTTCATAAACACATGTATTGGTCTTTTAGCAAACTTCATATTGCTCATTGCAATTAATTTTATGGAGACTCTCAGAAATCACCAGGTTGTTCAGGCCATGGGGAAATCATAATCAGGATACTAAAAACAATGTCTCCTTGTAATCAAAGTGATTATAATTATTGAATTGTACAGAGGTTCCTCTTTAGAGTTCTTGTGTGTTGTTGGTAGCCAGAGTTTTCTAAGCAGATCAGATTCCATTCTCAAACTATTTTTATTTTTCTGCTGCTTTCATGATTTCATGAGATCATCACCCAACACACAGAATTCCTTTATTATTTTTATTCCTATCCTTTATTTGCTATTTTTTTCCTCATCTGTAGTCTGTGAAACTCTTTTTTGGGTTGAAGTATAATTTTAAGCATGGTAAAATTAACATTTAACATGCAAATGTCGAATTAAGCTTGCTGAATTTTCCTCATTTGTTATTTATCTTAATCTATGAACTACCATCATTCAATGATCATTTAAATGTGCCAAGCACTGTGCTAAGTCCATTACCACACATATTACTTCATTTAACTCTCACCACTCAATAAAATGGGTATAATTATGGCCCCAGTTTACAAATGAAGACACTGGGGTATAGAAAAGGTAGGTAATATGTCTAAGGTCACTCAGGCAGCAGGTGGAGATACTGGGAATGAAACCCAGGACCTGCCTGACAGTGAACTTTTAGTTTTTGGTTTATATAGGAATTATGTGCTGGTATCAAGGAAATCACATCCAACTGGAACATTCCTTTCAAATAAGAAATAATTTTATTTTACTGTATAAATACTATCGACTTCACCAAGCAGTATCATAGATGAATTAAAACATGAAATATCCTGCTTTGACGGCTAGATTTTATAAACCATCTTCAGAGCAGCACCAAAATAATATTAGGTATACCCTAGATTTCCAGGATGTTTTTATACTATCAATAAAATTATACTTGTTTTAGTGAACTTTTAATTCTTCATTTGGAATTACACCAGGATTATATTTGCTGAAATGCTCTCTAGCTATTTAAAATGCAGAGATGAGTCCATTATAAAAAGAGCTTTATCCCAAAGCAAAATTGGCCACTTATGGTAGAAAGAAATATAAAAGATGGGCCTGTAACAAGAGTATGAGTCTCCCTGCCCTCCAGCAACAGTATTAGAAAGAGGTGTCAATGTATTCGACTTTTAAAACTGCAAGGCACGTGGACAGATTAGGTACTTTTATGACAAATTCCAGAAAGTACCCAACATCCTTTATTAAACAGTGTTTACACCTACTTTAGCTCTCCCAGAGGAGTGAAAATGGAGATTACTACACTTTCCATAGCAGTCATGTATCAAGAGAAGCAAACCCTAGCTCTCACAGCCCTGTCCAGGGACTATTCCAAATCTCGGCACTTACTCTTCCGACAGCAGCTTCCATCTTGGGTTTCAACCTATCTATCTGTGACAAGCGATTACAATTCTAACCTTGTTCCCATGTTAATATCCTTAGCCTCCCCTTATGGAATCCACATTGAAAGCCAAGCAAATCAACAACGGATACAATCATTCCTGTCATAAATATTTTACTGGATAAACACGTATGTAATAAATATCTACGGGCAGCACAGGAAAATTTGAATCCCATAAATATTTGAAAAGTTTTGGGAGACTTTTTACTATTCTAATGCCTTTGCCAAGGAAACGGCAATAACTATATGTTGCCAAGCTCTACCTCCTACACAAGCAAATACTTTGAATCAGAGTGATCTGAAGTGCAAATTTAGGACCATTATTCAAATAAAGCATTTTTAAGCTCCTAAAGATTTTCATGTTGAACTTGATTCAATTTGATGATTCCATGTTACCTGGCTCAGTAAGTGTCTGTCCTTGTCTGATTAAAGTCTCTCTCCTACTCTATGGGGCATCTCCATACAATGCAAATGTTTGACTTCTTAGATTTCAAGTTCAGATTCAGTATGTTCAGCTATTCTCTGGGCCCTTCTGTACTGCCATTGTGTATTTATTCATTCATCCCTTGCCCAATCTCACAGGAGAAAAGGTTCTGCCCTCCCCCATTGTCCACCCTGGTCCCAAAGAGAATCAAATTAGCAAAGGTGAGGACTCCCCAAACCTTGGCCTGACCAAGGCTGTGAAAGCACTCCTGCCAGACCTTCTAACATTCAATAATGCCAAGGAAAGAGGAATCATGTTTTGGAGGTTTTGTTGGAAAAGTTAGAGAGAAATGTGGGAAGCAGAGTGAGGGAAACTAAAGACTGAGATAAGTGAAACTGGAGAAAGAATGAGGCGACAGATGACAAGAACAAAGAATTAGGTAGCATGAACTAGACAGGGAAATGGACTCAGAGTAGACTCAAGCACTGCACAAATGACACAGCATCTTTTCAAAGGGCCTCCTGGGGTTTCAAGAATAGTATCCCAGATGTGATGGATTCTTTTTTTTTTTCTCTGAAGACAGTCTCACTGTTGCCCAGCCTGGAGTGGGCAGTGGTACGATCTTGACTCACTGCAACCTCCGCCTCCTGGTTTCAAGCAATTCTTGTGCCTCAGCCTCCTGAGTAGCTGGGACAACAGGCATGTGCCACCATGCCTGGCTAATTTTTTGTATTTTAGTAGAGACAGGGTTTCACCATGTTGCCTGGGCTGGTCTTGAACTCCTGAGCTCAGGCAATGTAGCCACCTTGGCCTCCCAACGTGCTGGGATTACAGGCGGGAGCTACCATGCCTGGCTGCAGATGTGATAGATTTCTAAGAGCTCAGAAACTACTCTGAGTTAAGGCCTTCAGTCTCCTTGTAGATATCATGAAACAAATGGCCACTTGATGAAGTAAATATTAGAGTAAAAGATCTGAAGGAGACCTGAGGCATCGGCACCTCCATTGTACCTTGGAATCAACTATGTCCAACACACTTTCACAGAAAGGAAGTGGACCCAGCGTGATTATCTCTTCACTGAACTGTAATGGTCACCTTTGTCTTCTAGGGGTTTGCAAAATCCTCTTGGATCTCCCACATCTTTTGAGAAATCTAACTTCCCTGCTTCAACTCTAATTTCCAAGATGCTGTTTCTCAGACCCACTTAAAATATGAGCATCACCGTGAATCCGGGAGGCAGAGCTTGCAGTGAGCCGAGATCGTGCCACTGCACTCCAGCCTGGGCGACAGAGCGAGACTCCGTCCCCCCCAAAAAAAAAAAAAAAGAGCATCAAATATTCATCCTTTGCCAGACTTGATTCCCTTTACCTGGCTTCTGGCACTTACAAAGTAACTAGAGAAGAGGTTTATTATCATATCAACCAAATTTCTGAAACATCTTGGATGAAATCACATGCTCAGCAGAACATGTACTGCCATAAAAAATATCAATCCTCAACTATCTTGTACCAGTTTTATGTTTACTTGTTTCTAACCAAGGTAGCACAAGATATCTATGTGAATTTTATATTTCCTATGTATTTAAATTTTAAAATTGCCTTCATAATGCCAATGTTATTGGATAATCCACCCTGCATGATAATTTTTGGTGTTCAGGCTTAAAAGTTTTTTTTCCGGGATATTTTATTTTGTTTGTTCTGAGACAGGGTCTCACTCTGTCATCCAGACTGGAGTGCAGTGGCATGATCAGGGCTCACTGAAGCTCGACCTCAACCTCCTGGACTCCAGCCACCCACCTGCCTTAGCGCCTCCTGTCCCCTGCCCCAAATAGTTGGACTACTGGTGCAAGCCACCTCTCCTAGCTAATTGTTTTGAATTTTTAGTAGAGACAATGTCTCTACTACTATAAAAATGTTGCCAAGGCTGGTCTGGAACTCCTGAGCTCAAGTGATCCTCTTGCCTCAGCCTCCCAAAGTGCTGGGATTACAGGCATGTGCCATTGCACCGAGCTGTGTATCTCATTAAGTCAACATCTACTATCTACACTGTAGAATAAGTCACTTCTGAGTATTTATGTCTTTACTGACTTCATATTCTTTTTCTAAGCTCTTCACTTGGGGAGTACTTTCTTTCCTTCCTGTTTTGGACATTCTCATTCCCACAATAAGATTGACCAATTATAAACCCAGAAAATCAATCCCTGGGTCCTGTTCTTTTGGGTTAGTCTGTTTGATATCTTTCCATGGCATGTAGATAAATGTGTCTAAATTCATACACAAAGCATACCTTGGAGATACCATGGGTTCAGTTCCAGATCATGGCAATAAAAAAGCAGGTATTCCAGTAAAGTGAGTCATGCAAATTCTTTGGTTTTCCAGTGCATATAAAATTTATGTTTACACTATACTATAGTCTATTAAGTGTGCAATAGCATTATGTTTAAAAAAATTACATACCTTAATTTCAAAATACTTTATTGCTAAAAAATGCTATTAATGATTATCTGAGCCTTCAGTGAGTTGTAATCTTTTTTTGCTGATGGAGGGTCTTGCCTTGATGTTGATGCCTGCTGATTGATCAGGGTGGTGGTTGCTGAAGGTTGGGTAGCTGTGGCAACCTCTTAAAATAAGACAACAATGAAGTTTGCCACATCACAGGGCTCTTCCTTTAACGAAAGATTTCTCTGCAGCGTGTTGCTGTTTGATAGCATTTTACCCTCAGTAGAACTTTTTTTTAAAAAATTGGAGTCAATCCTCTCAGACTCTGCCACTGCTTTATTAACTAAGTTGATGTAATAATCGAAACCCTTTGTTGTCATTTCAACAAAGTTCACAACACCTTTACCAGTAGATTCCATCTCAAGAAACCATTTTCTTTGTTCATCCATAAGAAGCAACTCCTCGTCTGTTCAAGTTTTATCATGAGATTATGGCAATTTAGTCACATCTTCAGGCTCCACTTCCAATTCTACTTCTCTTGCTATTTCCACCACAAAAGAACTCCTGCAGTTCCTTCCTCCGCTGAAGTCTCAAACCCCTCAAAGTCATCCATGAAGGTTGGAGTCAACCTCTTCTAAAATCTTGTTAATGTCAAATTTTAACCTTCTCCCATGAATCATAAATGTTCTTAATGGCATCTAGAAGGGTGAATCTTTTCCAGAAGATTTTCCAAGTCTTTCCAAATGGATTTTCCAAATCCATTAGAGCCACCACTATCTACGGCAGGTATAGCCTTACAAAATACATTTCTTAAACAGTAAGACTTAAAAGTCAAAATGACTCCTTGATCCATGAACTACAGAACGGATGTTGTGTTAGCAGGCATGAGAACAACATTCATTTCCTTGTACATTTCCATTAGAACTCTTGGGTGACCAGGTGCATTGTCAATGAGGAGTAATATGTTGAAAGAAATTTTTTTCCCCCTAAGCAGTAGGTCTCAATAGTGGGCTTAAAATATTCAATAAACCACAGCACAACAGATGTGCTGTCATTCAGGCTTTGTTGTTCAATTTATAGAGCACAGGCAGAGTATATTTAGCATCATTCTGAAAGGTTCTAGCATTTTTCAGAATAGTCAAACGAGCACTGGCTTCAACTTAAAGTCATCAGCTGCATTAGCCCCTCACAAGAGAGTCAGCCAGTCCTTTGAAGCTTTGAAACTAGGAATTGATGTCTCCTCTCTAGCTAGGAAAGTCTTAAATGACATCTTCTTCTAATAGAATACTGTTTTGTCTACACTGAAAATCTGTCATTTTGTGCAGCCACCTTCATCTATGATCTTAATAATTAAATCCTCTGGAAAACTTGCTGCAGCTTTTATATTTGCATTTGCTGCTTACCCTTGTACTTTCATGTTATGGTGACGGTTTATGTCTTTAAATCTCATGAACCAACCTCTGCTAGCTTCAAACTATCTTCTCCAGCGTTCTCCCTTCTCTCAGCCTTTACTGAATTGAGGACTTGCTCTGGATTGGACTCTGGCTTAAGGGAATGTTGTGGTTGGTTTGATTTTCTATCCAGACCACTCACACTTTCTCCATATCAGCAATAAGGCTGTTTCACTTTCTTAAAATCCGTGTGTTCTCTGGAGTGGCACTTTTAATTTCCTTTAAGAAATTTTCCTTTGCATTCACAACTTGGATAAATGTTTAGCATGAGGGATCTAGCTTTTGGCCTATCTCAGCTTTTGACATGCCTTCCACACTATGCTTAATCATTTCTAGCTTTTGATTTAAAGTGAGAGATGTGTGACTCTTCCTTTCATATGAAGAGTTAGAGGCCATTGTAAAGTTATTTATTGTCCTAATTTCAATATTGCTTTATCTTGGAAAAGGTCTGAGGAAAGGAACAGAGATGGGGAATGGCTAGTCAGTGGAGCAGTCAGAACACACATGACATTTATTAATTGTTTGTCCTCTTATGTGGGTATGGTTTGTGGCACCCCCAAACAATTACAATAGTAACATCAAAGATCATTGATCACAGGCCATCATAGCAGATATAATAATAATTAATACTAATAAAGCAGCCGGGCGCAGTGGCTCAAGCCTGTAATCCCAGCACTTTGGGAGGCCAAGACGGGCGGATCACGAGGTCAGGAGACCGAGACTATCCTGGCTAACCCGGTGAAACCCTGTCTCTACTAAAAAATACAAAAAACTAGCCGGGCGAGGTGGCGGGCGCCTGTAGTCCCAGCTACTCGGGAGGCTGAGGCAGGAGAATGGCGTGAACCCGGGAGGCGGAGCTTGCAGTGAGCTGAGATCCGGCCACCGCACTCCAGCCTGGTCGACAGAGCGAGACTCCGTCTCAAAAAAAAAAAAAAAAAAAAACTAATAAAGCTTGAAATACTGTTAGAATTACCAAAATGTGACACAGAGGCACAAAGTGAGCAACTGCTGTTGGAAAAATGACACTGACAGACTTGCTCCAAGCAGAGTGGCCACAAACCTTAAATTTGTACAAAATGAAGTACCTGCAAAGTGCAATAAAATGAAGCGCAATGAAAGGAGGGATGTCTGGACCACATTTGGCTCTCTCAATCACTTCTCACTGTATTTTCTGGCTTCCTTCATCCTTCCCATTAGGAACCTATGTTCTATCATCTGTGACCACTTTCCTAAATTGCAATACCTTTCCAGAGTGGTGAATTGGTGGAATGAACTCCAGACCAGTTGGTAAATGACTAACCATGCATTTGAAGGAGGGTGAAGTAGACCATCATTCAAGAAGGCATTTTTTTGCTCCATATTTAGTGTGGGATATTTTTGGCACAGAGAAAGTTTTCTGTTCTTGGAATCAACAATTTTCAAACATTTACTGTTTGGTTTTGCATTTACCTTTTCCTTAAGGCACCGGCTATACCTTTCAAATCTTGAACTATAAAAAAGTTCACTTTCTAGCAGTTAGTATATAAAAATACTCATTTGGTAAATAACTTTCAGATGAAATGTTTGATTTTCTTATTTTATAGATACATGGCATAGAGTTTTTATCACACTATCTTTATAAACCAGATTTTTTTTGAGAAATACTCACTGACTTTTAGAATATATATTTTATAACACGTATAGCAAGACTAAAAAAAGACATTTAAACATTTTGGGACAAGTGTCACTTTCCTCTCCAGGGCAGAGTAAGCTTAGAATAAAGTGACTATTCAGGATCTAATTCTCTAAAGGATCTATACTTCCTGACATTAGTGTATCAACTTAAATTTTTTTTTTTTTTGAGATGAGTCTCGCCCTATTGCCCAGGCTGGAGTGCAGTGGCGTAGTCTCGGCTCACTGCAACCTCTGCCTCCTGGGCTCAAGCGATTCTCCTGCCTCAGCCTCCCAAGTAGCTGGGACTACAGGCATGTGCCACCATGCTAGGCTAATTTTTGTATTTTTAGCAGAGACAGGGTTTCACCATGTTGGCCAGGCTGGTCTCAAACTCCTGACCTCAGGTGATTCACCCGCCTTGACCTCCCAAAGTGCTGGGATTACAGGTGTGAGACATCGCACTCAGTCTCAACTTAATTTTTATTAAACATGAATAATACAATGAGTATTGGTATTTTGTGCTGGGTAACTTTTTATTGTGAGGGCTATTCTGTGTTCTGTAGGATGTTTTGAAGCATGTCTGACCTCACTAGATGCTACTCGCACCCACTGCAGACAATGCCAATGTTCCCTGAAGGGCAGAAGTTATATAAAAGAACCAAATATTTGAATTTAACTAATCAAACAAACAAATAAGGATAGGCCTAGTTTAATGCAGATACAATCTATCAAAAATATAGAGATTTCATTCTTTCTTCATTCACATACAAAAATTAGGGACAAATCCAGTAGACACACACTCTTAGATTCTCCCATTAAATAAAAAACTTTGATACATTCACTTATTCTAAAAAACCATAGTATTGGCTCTGAATTGCTACCATGCAGGTTTTGTCATGTCACCAGATTATATAGTTCATATTATACATATCAGAGGATCTGTACTACCTGTATTAAAACTATTTTATAGTGCTGAAGACAAGGACACAAAAAGCTAAATAAGTTGAGGAAAGGGTGAAGATTTTTCTGAAACTTTTATATCTGCAGCAAGACAGGGTCACAGGGCTAAAGGATTAATTACATAAGAGGGTGAGATATGGGTTAGTAACAGTGGCTCACGTTTACTTAATGGGTATATTTTGTTAAGGATGAATGAAGCTGCCACTAAATTAACACTATTCAGTTACATGAACACTAATGAAAGAGAGAGAAAAGGAAAAGACAGAAAGAGAGAGAGAAAGAGAGAGAGAGAGAGAGATAATAGGTATACTTTACCATCCCCAGGAATGATGCGGAGGGTAACTGTGTTTCCTGCTTCCTTGATTAGGTTCACAATGTCTGAATGGGATTTGTTGGTGATGGAACATCCATTTACTGCCAAGATCCGGTCTCCTACTTTCAGCTTGCCACAGCGGTCAGCAGGGCTCCCCTCAATAATCCGACCTATTTTGTGAGGCATAGCCACACATGCATTGCCTGCTTTGATATTGAGTTTTAATTTTTTTAAAGTTACGTTGGAGTATAGCAAAGGGAAGAGAAAAAGGGTTGAAAAGGGAAAGAGAAGGTTAAGTGTTAATTAATTAAAGCATTAAGCAAATGTTATTAAAGGAGAGCTCTGCACCGATGGTCAAAACATTGGCAATACTCAGGGTGTCTGTAGGAGGAGCTACTGCCCTGAAACTAGAATCGATTGCTGCCATCCTTTCCAGATTCAAAATCAGGGGAAACCCCAGGTTTCCTCCTTAAACCAATTACAAAATTTGGGATAGCTGGCAACTTCAAAGATTTTTAAGAGCCCCAAAATAACTCGCTGTTGGCTTATTTTGGGACTGCAAATGTGAAACCCAAGGTTTCTTTTACTCATGGATGCTTTTACTCATTCTGTGTTCATGTCACTTCATTTTTGCCAGCTGTTGTTTAAGCTTCTGCCAATGTTTTGTTCCTTCTCCGTTTAGAAAAATAATCACTGGGCATCTGGTGAGGCATAAGTCTGCTAGCACCAAAAATTCAATCTGAAAACACCTAATGAACAAACACTCAGATTTTCTGCCTTCTCCCCGGAATGATGAAAGCTTTAGAAAATGGGCATAATTATAAGAGATGAGCCAAGAAAGCACCCAACTTGAAGCTTATTTTTCCTTTTAGGACCTTTCCTCAAGCAGCTAGTCTTATGTGCTTTCAGAGTGTGGCCCGACTGGTTCATTAGCTCTGAAATCATCCTCCTGCCTCAAAAAAAATCCCCTCAAAGGACTATGAAAATCTAGTACCTATTTAGGCTGAGGACATTGATCCAAAGCTAGGTTCAAATCTTTCCTCACCCTTTTTCCTTTAATCATCTCCTTTCTCATCATCAGTTACTGCACATCCACAATATCAAAGACCGGGAAAAGTGCATTTGGAGAGAAAGGTTTATCGTGCACTTTGAGGCACTGCATGTCATTGCTAACTTCTAAAGAGAGGTGGCTGGCTTTGAGGCCTGATACAGATTTCTAGTTAATCTAGTTAATCATCTATTGAGTTTCAAAGTTCTTATGCATATTCACCTACTTTGAGAATTTGTCTTTCTGGGGACTATGAAGGTAGTTATGCAGTTGAGTTACCTTTTGGAAAGGGTGACAAAATTAACATGAGGGACATTACAACTAACTGAGTAGGCTCTTCTGTCATAATTTGGACCTTAAGGGTAACGTGTGTGGGAAAATGCGCTTTAATTCCTTTGAATTTCAGCAGATTTGCCTGAGCTTGTATCACAGGATGGAACATCAAGGTAAGATAATTTTTAAAAGTTAACAGTCTATTAGAATACAACAGGTAGGCGTGCTGGAATGCTCCCATACTCAAATTCAAGGTCTTGACTAAGTTTAGTTGATCTCCAAGGACAATTGGTATCACAAAGGTATCGAACAGCAGGTCTGAGGAAAGCTCAGCAAAGCTCAGAAGGTCTCATGCAAGGTATTAGGGAAAGTTTCATTTGTTCATTGTAAGAGCCAAAGGAAAACAATCAAAGACCAAATTGTGAGTATGAATACAATATTCATTATATAACACATAACCTGCCACTTGACATATATGCTATTTCTTTCTAGAAGGTGAAACTGACAATTCTGAAATAGTTAGGAACATCACAGGATGCATGGAGACAGTCAAATTGTAAATCTGAAGAAAATAATTTGGGATTTCTTTCTCCCCTCTTCCTTCTCTTTATTTTTATATTAAGCAGGAAAGTCTCTGAAATAAATTTTAAAACAAAACCAAAAAACCTTGCTTTGATTTCAGGTCATCCATCCATGACATGCTATGATGACTTTATTAATGTAGCTCAAAAAGCACTGTTAGTAATGGGCGTTTGTTACTGCAGCCACACATGCATAGACCTGGCTGAGTCACTGTCCCCTGTTAAACATAAAACTTATGGGGAGACAGCTCTAGCAGGAAGCAACACACCAAGACTAAATGGAGGCCAAGTGAGTTCTACTGGATGAGAATGCTAAAGGGGTGTAGCACCTTGCTGATCCTAGCCAGTTTCCACGTGGGTAAGTCATTCATGGATAGAGCTGAAGTACATGAAAAGCCTGCACAGCCTGCACAGCCCTTCTCCTTCTCCCATTGTATTCCATAGTAAGTAACAAATGTGCTCGGGAGATAACAAATGACTTTTTACTCAATCAGGAAGGTGGATCATTTTTGGAGTGTACATCTATAATCAATCCATCGCAATGGGAAACATTCATATATCACTAGTTTCTGCAATCATCTGGGTTTCTATTGGTCTTTGCTAGTGTACCCAGCAGAGACTGAACCTTCTGAGAAAGTGACAATTGTGTTTCTACATACTTTGCTGAAACCCTCAATGTCTGGATGAGACAGGAAAATCAAATGACTCTTAACTCAGATTTTAACCAGACTTTAAATCAAGCAACAGTAAAAATATTATTTAAAATTTTAAAAAAATTCCTATGGGAATACAGTAGAGAAAGAACACAGATGAGGTGGACTAGCATCTCCTGTAGTATTTTTATTCCTTACACCTCTATTTTTCCTAGAGCATTTCTACAGCCGTATGCTCCTTGTAAAAACTCTTAAGATATTCTTAAGACCATTCTGAGGCCCTTGCGATTAGTGCTATCCTATTCAATACCTTTCAAAAGCTTTGCTTTGGCAAAAACTGTAGACTCTGTATGCTGTCCAGGGGTTGCTATTCAAATTTCTTTTCTTTTCTTTTCTTTTTTTTTTTTTCAGATGGAGTCTCGCTGTGTCACCCAGGCTGGAATACAGTGGCACGATCTGGGCTCACTACAAGGTCCACCTCCCAGGTTCAAGCGATTCTCTTGCCTCAGCTTCCCAGGTACCTGGGATTACAGGCATGCACCACCACGCACAGCTAATTTTTGTACTTTTAGTAGAGATGGGGTTTCACCATGTTGGCCAGGTTGGTCTCAAACTCCTGACCTCAAGTGATCCACCCGCCTCGGCCTCCCAAAGTGCGGGGATTACAGGCGTGAGCCACCGCGCCCGGCTGCTATTCAAATTTCACGCAAATCTGATGTATGCTTTAAGTTGTCTGTGCGTGATCACATTCTCAGGGTGGAAGTTGAAAGGGCCAAACAAATATTCCCAACCTTCAAAAGGGAAAAGGCTACCAAGTCAATTCCATCCCCAATTAAGTCTTTAATTACCCAGAGCAAGAAGCCATAAAGCATTTCTGCTCATGAGGTCTGGCTGAGCTTTCACTCACAAGAGAACAAAAACTCTCAGGCATGGTAGGAAATCCTGGGCGATTTCACATTCAGCACTCACCAAAGGTCGTGCCTGCTTCGGGCCTGCTCACCGAGGACACGATGACGAAGCCGAAGCCCTCGTTCTCCCCACGCCGGATCTCCACGTCGTAGGGCTGCACCACAGTGCTGACCACGCCGCTGCCCCCGCCGCCACCGCTGCCAATGCCGCTGGTGCTGCCGCTGCCCGAGCTCACCGTGTTCAGCGAATTCTGGCTGCCCTGCGGGGTGCGCTTCTCTTCTGTCAGCGAGGCTGGCTGGTTGCTACTGTGATGAGAGGAGGCTGGCGAGGGCACCTCGTTCTCGGTTTTGGGTACTGTAACAGAGATGCACGCGTACATCACCGTGTCCGGCAGCCCCTCCATCCTGCTGCCCACCCCTTCTTCCCGCAACTCCCGTAAGAAATCAAAACATGAACCGAGGGGAGGAGACAGCACCTGGTTTCACAAAACCTGGATATACAGATTGAAAGCAGCTTCTCTTGACAAATATTAGCCATTCAGTATCTACGAACATTGATCCTACTTAACACCAAATAGGACTCCCAAATAGTGTTTGTTATTTTATAGCATGCTATATGTCGACATCCACACTCAGAATCAAGTTTGCAGCAAGATCAACCTGCTGTGAAATATTTCCCCATTGCACAAAGGGAAGGGCCTAAGGGTAGGTGAGGGCTACATCCGCGAAGACCACCATCTTGGCTTCATAGATACAACCTTGGATGCACGTTCATATTGTCATTACTTTCCAATCACATTTCCACTCAGCTTTTTCCATCTGGCAACAAACAGTAAGGTGACGGTAACATTGAGGCTACCTGCCCTATGTGGGGTTCATGACAACACCTGTGAGACACACATGCTTCTTTTCTTAGCTTCCATGTGTCAACATCTACTCTGATCACAGAACCGGATACACGGGCCTCCTTCTGAATTTAGTCACCATGCTAGTGTTACTAAAGTGCTCCTAAACAGCCAACAGTGGAACCAACTATGCCAAAAACAAAATATGTGTTGTGTCCAAGTTTTGGATCAGACTGTATTTATTTTCAAAAGCTTCTCTTTTCATAGATGGTTTTAATTGTGGAAAATAAGCATAACAAAATTTTAAACCATTTTAAGCATATAGTTGAGTGGTATTAACTGCATTCACATTTTGTGCAACCATCATCATCATCCATCTCCAGAATTTTGTTTTTCCCAAATTGAAACTCTGTACTCATTAAAAACTAATTCCCCTCCCCATTTCCTCCACCCCCCACCAACCATCATTCTGCTTTCTGTCTCTATAAATGTGACTACCCTAGGTACCTCATATAAAGGGAATCACTATTTCTCCTTTTGTGACTAGTTCGCTTTGCATAATGTCTCTTCACAGTTTTGACACATCTTTTACACAGAGCTAAAAATCCAAAATATTTAATATTTTAAAAAATAAACCTGAAACAAAAAAATCACATTTCCTTACTATTTCTATTTGGGCCAGGGAAGCCAGATAGTTTTCATCTCATCTCAAAAACCAGTTCTAGCTGACTGCTTTTAGCTGCATGAAATACTATGTTAAGAAGGATTGTGAGGCCACAAACAAGCTCTAGGGACATAACCTACAGTAGATGAACACTGTCTTCCCTGGATGCAGGAGGCAGGACTCTCACACTGGAATTTAACACCTTAATTCTATAATTAATCATATACCATTTAAAATAGGTTATACTTTATTTATTTATTTATTTATTTATTTATTTTTTTTTTGAGACGGAGTCTCGCTCTGTCGCCCAGGCTGGAGTGCAGTGGCCATTTCTCAGCTCACTGCAAGCTCCGCCTCCCGGGTTCCAACGCCATTCTCCGGCCTCAGCCTCTCCGAGTAGCTGGGACTACAGGCGCCTGCCACCTTCGCCGGCTAGTT
Organism: Rhinopithecus bieti; assembly: GCF_001698545.2. Lineage (NCBI taxonomy): Eukaryota > Metazoa > Chordata > Mammalia > Primates > Cercopithecidae > Rhinopithecus > Rhinopithecus bieti. The sequence goes on from NW_016806193.1 coordinate 2,571,588, forward strand.
TTTTTGTACTTTTTAGTAAGACGGGTTTCAGCCGTGTTATCCAAGGAATGGTCTCGATCTCTCCCGACCTCGTGATCCGCCCGTCCTCGCCTCCCAAAGTGCTGGAGATTACAGGCTTGAGCCACCGCGCCCGGCCTAAAATAGGTTATACTTTAAAAAAAAAAAAACAAAAAAAAAACAAGGTACCAATTAATTTGATCTGACAGGTATCTGTTTCACTAATATTAATGCCATGAGAATTCATAATATTTCAGGTCATATTTCTCCAGTAATTCAACTGATAGAAGACAATCACCTCTGCTGTATTCTGGGTTCTGTCTGAAAGGTTTCAAGGTGGGAGCTGCATCCAAAGGTGAACAATCAAGGTGTGTTCAACGTGAGCTTTCAGGAAGCTGGTAGGTCAAGGGAAAGGACAGACACTCACACAATTCACTGTCTCAAAATGGCAGATTCTGATGTGGAAGTAAACCATGAGTCACTAGAATGGCAAGGAGGGAATGCTAAAATCTGAAGGTAGTCGGAGGAAGGAGGAATTTCCGAGGGAAGAAGGTTATATTTGTGCTGAGCCTGAAAGGATATGTAGTATTTTGAGATTTAAAGTTCAAAGCTTATGGGCAGGAAGAAGGAATCAAAGCTGACCTAGAACTGGCTGGCTCTACAACTTTCTTGTAGAAAGAAAAAAAAAAAAATCTTGGTTTAATACATAGGACAGTAAGAAATCAGTAACTTTTTTATGAGCTTATTTTTTGCACAAACCCAATTTTTGTTCTCTTGATGTGAAGCTACAACTCTTCTGACTTTCATAATGACCTCATTTGTTGAGGATTATCATCAAATGAAGAGGATGGCTAAGTTCTGATTTGCAAGGAGATAGAAGGGAAGTAATATATATTCAACAAGCCTTCCTCTGGAAGACTTTGTGGAACATATGCAAACGGCACATTAAAGTACTTTAGAATGACAGTAATTTTTGCAGGGTTTGAGAGAAGCAAGCCATCTGGAAATTCTGAGCTTGATCACATTTGCAAACATTTGCTAAAATAGACGCTCAAGGAGGCAGACACAGGAAGGAGGCCTTTTCTGTGAATCAAGTGACAACGCACTGTCTGAAGGAATGAATGAAATACATACCCGCAAAAACCACTTTACGCCGCACTGTGAGATTGACGTGGCCTTGTTTGGCAGCTTGTTGCATAAGCTGGACCACAAGCTGGTGTGATTTTCCAATTACTGGCGTCCCATCTACACAGATTAATTCATCTCCAGACCTGAGGCGGCCGTCGGTATCAGCAGCACCCAGTGGTACAATGTGACCAATATAAATCTGTTGAATAATTGAACGATGGATGAAACACTTCTCTCCTACATTTACTGTGACATCAATGGCCTTCACATCTCTGGGAACAATTCATTCATTCATGTCTGCAGGCATGCCACAAACATTTATTGAGCACCCACTGTGTACAAGACATTGTGCTAAGTATTGCCACAATTATTAAATGGTGGAAAGAATATTTCTTGCTTAGTTTCCAGATGTTTATCTGTGGCCTATTGACAACTCACTCTTTCTTTTTCTCCTCTGCAGATATAAATCACTTTTCTCCCTTCATTGTACAACCTATTCTTCTTTCCGAGCTACCTAAAAACTCTCTTTCCGTACAACTCTGCTAATAAAATTTTAATATTACTTTTATTTAAGAGTCTAGCATCATGCCTAGAAACAGGGAATATGTAATAAATACTCATAAATGAATGAATGAAGCAAAAGTTGGTTGGACATCTCCATTTTCGAAGTCTTTTAGCACCTGAAAGCAGAGCATTCTTTATAGTTAGTGTCTTGCTGTTATATTTGCCATTCACTAAACCTTAGCTAGAATACTTGTGCCTGCCTTGTCTTTCCAGTAGACAATAATGCTATAGTTACCTTTACATGGCATTTATAGTTTGCAAAGAACTTTGACAAAATAGTTGCTAAGAACATGGATTCGAGTCAGACCTTATTTGTCAGTCCCTCCGTTTGGTAGCTCCGTGATCTTGGGCAAGTTAATTAGCCTTTCTTTTTCTTAATGTGAAAACGTGATAAACTGGTGGGTTTGATGGATAAATGAGAGAATGTATGTTAAGAGCCTTTAGCACAGAATCTGGCACATAGTAAGCGCTCGATGAATAATGGCTGTTATTATCACAAGGAAATTAACAATACCTATTTTAGTTCTCTTTTCTTCCTTCAAAAGAACCCTGTTATGTTATTCTAAATTTATTCCAAAATGGAGGTCACTGAGATCCAGGGAAGTTCAATGTTTCTTGACCCTTACTCAGGGTTCTTTCTCAAGTTTTGTAAAGGCAGGGGTCTGACATTCTCCAATCACTGTCTCATAAGGCTTTGTGAAATACTCTCTGCACACCAGCAACTCAATATACAAAGCCTGGTACCTGCTGGCAGAGTGAAGGGACCTGGCCAGAAGGACCAGGCCACTGTTATACCAGGTGATGATTATCCTGTTTTGCTCTCTGTTTTTGTCTCCCTTGGGGAAAAGGGGTGGTCTACAGAGGCTGCAGCTGCCACTTTTCACAAACACTCATACAAACTTTTTAGAAAGAATCTAGTCTCTTCTTCCTCAAGACAAACAGTGCTCCACAAAACCCAGTGAAAAACCCATACTACTCAAGATGAAAGAGTCAGTGTTGCATCCAGCTGGACAAATCTTGGTGATTTGTCACTGTTGCCAATTTGCTTTGAAGTCTTAGAAAAATATGCTGGCGAGAGAGATGAGCAAAAGACTCACAGGTTCCCCTGGTTCATTTCCACCCAGAATCCTAAATCCAAATCCAGTCTCTTTTCTCCAGAGGAAGATATCCTGTTCCTGGTAATCTGGAACTGCAGAGAGGGGAGAAAAAAGAGATGGATTATTTTTCTGATAAAAGCAGTGATACCTCCAAGATGAACACAGTTGCAGGACAAGAATGGTGGTGCTTGATCAGATGGAAGCTTTTCAATATAGGCAAAGAAACAAAATACTCTGAACAGGTGAAATAACAGAAGACATAGGGATAAAGTAAATAGTGGAAATAGTCACTGAGCCCTAAAGTTCTTCAAAGGACTCATTACTGTTTGATAATTCTGAATCAAGCCCAAGCCATAATCCTTAACTACAAATAGTCAGCACTAACTGCTTTCCTCAGTATTCTTGCAGGGGGAATTAAGTAAATTAAAAGTATGATGTGCCACACCACAAAGCAGGTGTCCATGTCCAAGAACAGAACTCAGGCTAAGTCAGAGCCACCTCTGAAGCCGGCTCTAAGGATTCTGAAGTCATGTTAAGTCACCAGATGTTTCCTCTACTAGAGGATGAAGGAGAACAGCTTGGTTTAAACAGACTTTCTAATTTATCTTTAAGTCACTTTCTTCTTCCTTAAAATAATTAAGACTAGCAATGCTAATAATTTGCTAGATCATTTTTGCCAAAAATTACTCTCAAACATCCTAGTATTTCTGCATACAGTCAGCCCTCCATATCTGTGGGTTCTGCATACTTAGATTCAACCAATCACAGATAGAAAATTTGTTAGACCTACAATGTTTTTAGCTGTGATGAATACAGAGATTTTTTTTTTCTTGTCGTTATTCCTAAGTAACACAGTATCACAACTATTTACATGGCATTTGCATTGTATTAGATGTCATAAGCAATGTAGAGATGATTTAAAGTATATAGGAGGAGGTGGGTGCAGTAGCTTACAGTGGCAATCCCAGCACTTTGGGAGGCCAAGGCGGGCGAATCGCTTGAGCCCAGGCATTTGAGTCTGGGCAATATAGTGAGACCTTGTCTCTACAAAAAATAAAAAATGGGTCAGGTGTGGTGGTGTGTGTCTGTAGTTCTAGCTACTCAGGAAGCTGAGGTGGGAGAATCGCTTGAGCCAGTAAGGTTAAAACTGCAGTGAGCCATGACTGCCCCAGTGCACTCCAGCCTGGTTGACAGAGTGAGACCCTGTCTCAAATAGATAAATAAATACATAAACAACAAACAACCAAATAATATAGGAAGGAGTGTGTGTGTGTGTGTGTGTGTGTGTTCCACACAAATATTATGCTATTTTCTAGGGATTTAAGCATCCATGGATTTTTTATAACCTTGGTGGGGGATGCAGGTATCCTGAAACCAATTCCCGGCAGATACTGAGGGGTGACTGTACAAAGTTTATTAGGATTTCAATACTATTACCAAAATCAGCCAGGCCTCCAAATCCTTAAGATCAATGGTGATGACAAAAAGTCTATATTAATGAATCATATATCTCATTGCCAAAATGGCTGATTTACTCTAGAATCTGCCTTTGATATTTCAGCATTAAAAGTATTAATTCATTTTCCAATAACTTGGTATCTTACTTTCAATGCTCAGTAATGGTCCAGGGCTTTAAAATGAATATCTTGTTTTTTAAAAGAAATGTAATTTCCATAAGAAAATACTTACTATACATGAAATTGTTCTATACACCACTCTGTTACTTCACTAAAGTAAAAGAGGGTTATTTCTATTTAATTCTTACTTAATATTTTAATGTATACATTGGGTGTTTTATGACCTATAAAATGACGTATCTTTTATTTAAAGGGAAAAAATTATGATTCAGTTGCAATGAATCCTAAAGGAGATTTTCAAACGCTGTAGTGCATACCTTCTTATTTAATTAACTGGATTTGGGGCTGAAGGAAAGTGCAGGCCTGAGAATTTAATTCTTTTCTTCTCCAGGTTTATACAACGGAATAGGGAAGAAGGTGGATGTTTAGATTTTAGGTTGGCGAAGAGATGTCCCTTTTTAGTGATTCACCCACAAACTTAAAATGTATAGTGAATGAATACACCAACAGACAAGAAACCAAATGACCAGTAAGTACAAATCAGAGGAGTTTGAATCTGATCTTTTTACTTGAGCTATCTCAGTGCCAGGGCTGTAAATGGGTGCTTTCTATCCACTGCTTTTATTATAATTGCTGAGGCTAAGCTGCAAAATACCCAGAACATGGAGCTAAGCTACAGCACAGGACTCCCATAAACACAACTGGAGAGTAATATTTTCTTGAGCAGGCTAAGGTAACAATATTTTCTTTCTGTTCGAGTAGCTGGCTAAAGGATATTTGCTGTAATAGCCTCAATGAAACAACAAATTAAATCAAGTTGTGTCTCCGTCTTTGGTTCACTCAAGCAGGAGGATTATTACCGCAATAGACCACTGGTGCTGTCCAGCCAGCACTGGGTTCCTGGCAGAGTCTGTCTTAGGTCTGCTGAGTGTGTGGCCTTTCTGGAAACAATGAAAGGGCCTCTGCAGAGACTTCCAGCCCAGATCCATTTTTCTCAGCATCATTTAACACCAGAACACTTGCCCACCCTACAGTGACACCAAATGTAACAAGTTTCTGCCTACTGTTGCTCATTTAGGTGTGACCTAGCATGGTATGGGAGGTTGTGGCCAACAGATTTAGGCTTATCACACCGTTTAGTCCACATGAAAAGAAAAAAAAAAAAAGCTTCATTTCCTTCTGAGAATCAGTGGGAAAATGGCAAATTTATTTAAAGGTTTTCTGTTGAAAAGGAAGATGCCCACTGACACTAGGGATGTTAAAGACACAACAGTGAGCCAGAAAACACAGATATAAACATCGACACACAGACATGTTACAAAGAACGTCTTCTGCTACTTCAATTTTGGCATTTTAACAATTCTACTCTTCTACCAACTAAATGCCATTTACCCCAATATATAACTTTGGCAATAAATCAGTACTGAAACACATTATGGGATTATGAAATTTCTCTCTTCTGTGTCCTCCGAGGCCACCTCTTCTTAGAGGCATTGAAGTTTCTAAACTACTTCCCCTGAAATGGTTCCTTCCTTACTTCAGGCAGATTTTATTGCAATTAAGTTTTTAGGTGGCAGTAAGGTAGAACCATTTTTCTGATATTAGTATCACTTTTTTTTGAGTGAGGCTAAATCAAATAGAGCTAAGAAAACCTTGTCCAGTTTTCATTTGTAAGCCCTTGCATATGAACAATTTCTGCAGTTAGTCTCCTTTTGGTAATGCCAGTGACAATGCAATAAAGCAGTCAAAAGACTTTCTTTGATAATTAGAGAGAATGGAACCACCAGGTTTGCAGAGAAACTTCCTGGTGTCTCCATTACTACAGACATACTAACACATTTCCAGACTTGACAAGGGCATGCAAAACCCTTTTTATTCCATCTTGTCTTTGGTTTGCGTTTGGTCAACAAGAGCTCCAAGGCACTTCCGTTCATGCCCCTCTTTTCTTCCTTCTCTTTTCTGAACTGCTCCCCAGGCCCCCAGACCAATGAGAACATCAAACAAGATGAATGAAAATGGAGAGACAAAAGTTTTCAGCAGATCCTTACTCGGACATTCTCCAAAATTCGTGGAATTGATTTCTCTCTCTCTCTCACCCTTGCTCAATCCCGATGCAGGTGAAGGTGACATGGCTGGAATATTAATTTCACAATTTTGCAAAGCTTAATGTACATTCTTTCTCTTAGTTCACTTTAATTCAGTTTTGACTGATAAGGAACAGGCAGTTCAGCTTTCACAATAAAGGTCATGGCTGTTATTTTAAAAGACCATAGTTCGATTCCATTTTGTTTTTCTTTTTTTTTTCACAGTGCTTTACCTGTCAAAAAGCTAGAATTTACAATTGCACCATTGAGAGTTTCCTATAACTCCTATTACCATCTTAAACTCTCCTTATTTAATGACACTCTAAAGTACACATTCTTGATTGGCCTTACTTCAATCATGGTTTGTCTAAACCCTTATTGCTTTTGGAAAAATTTAAGTATATTTGTGCTACCATTAAACTACAGCATTTATTCAAAAGTGTATCAAGTTCAGGATGAAATTCATTCTTGTACTAATATCTGTTCAGGTGAATTCTAAGCATTTCAAGCCAGAACAGTCTTATATTTAGAGATGCAAATCAATGGATCTATCGGAGAACTGAACAAACACACAAATATTGTCATAATAGCTCTTAAAACCTGGAGGTACACCCAAGCTTCTTAAGCTTACTATGATAAAGAAGCTCAATTGCCACTTCCAAACTTGTAAGCATGTCTCTCCAAGGCAAGACAGATTTACAATGTTGGTTAACAGGACAGTTTTGAGCTTTTCCTTCCAAACTATACAGCGAACAGGCAAAGTCTCAACTACAAGCCTTATTATTTCTTTTGTAGTAAATGCTACTGGATGTGATCTGATTCTCCTAAACATTTACTAATAAGACTGCATCACTGTCGTTTTTAAGATGTGCACAATTCTAGAGAAACTAGAAAACAGGCAACATGGCTTTTAAAGGACTTCAGTGCTCATCTTTGTTTTTAATTAAACATTGAAACCCTTCAAAGGGATTCATGAACACATGTGCAATTCAGACTGATTCATTCTAATACTGCTGCCTTGAGAGATGGCCATATCAAAAATATGGTACATTGCAACAAATGTAGACCATGTGAAGGAATGCGATCACAGATTGTGTTAATCTCCACATTGCCCCTAATAATAAAAGAAAAGAAAAAGAACAATGTATTTCCAACAAAAAGAGGGTAATATGGCACAGTTAAGCTGCTGTTGCTGACTTCAATTTTCTTGTTTTTCCTGGAGTACTCTGCTCATTTTACTGTCTTGGGGAGAAGGGGCAGGGAATCACATCTAACAAGGCTATACACTTTTTTCTCTTTGAAAGACAAGATACAAAACAACCTAAGGGAATGGCAGAAACTGATCTGAGATAAAGAAAAACACCGATTCAAAGACAAGATTGATGCAGGTTCATTCCTAGGTGCTGTGAAAATAAAATCTGTGACAGATACTGAATAATCACCATGGAGGCCAGGGGGAGGTCTCATCATTATCCTCATTTAGTAGTGAGGAAGAAATCAATGTGAATCTTAACATCAATTAGGTTGCTACTATCTATCAGTCAACCACAGAGCCTCCAATTACCAAAAGGAATAGATTCCCATTTGTGCTGCTCTATCCGATTCCTCAGATGTTAAAGAAAGTGAAGGAACAAAACTGGCACCATTCTGAATATTTCTTTTCTTTTCTTTTTTGAGACAAAGTCTCACTCTGTCATCTAGGCTGGAGTGCAGTGGCATGATCCTGGCTCACTGCAAGCTCCGCCTCCCAGGTTCCAGTGATTCTCCTGCCTCAGCCTCTCGAGTAGCTGGGACTACAGGCACACGCCACCACACCTGGCTAATTTTTGTATTTTTTAGTAGAGACGGGGTTTCACCACATTGGCCAGGCTGGTCTCCAACTCCTGACTTCATGATCTGCCCGCCTAGGCCTCCCAAAATGCTGGGATTACATGAGTAAGTCACGACGCCTGGCCCCAAATATTTCAGTCCGGCTGCCACCTGAGCAATTTCAGTACTTACAACAGCTGGCTATGGCCACATTACATATTTTTTCTTATTTTTTTTCCTGGTGAAAACTTTTTTAGAAACATTTGATTAGGTCAAATTCTTAAGCAAATTTGCCACCACCAGGGTAAAAATGGCATTTGAGCAAGAGCCTTCTATTAAACGGATGTTTTAGAATTATCCTGTCAACCCATGATGCCCCTGCCAGCCCTTCAGAATGCAATTCATTTTATCATGAAAAGATTCATACAGGAAAACTCAATTATAAATGTGTACTGTATTGAGGAAAGCAGGAGCTCGGTCAATAAAGCAATATCTCAACATTAACTGAAGTCGGGCCATTGATTGGATGAGCCACATGCTTAGAGAGAAATGTGGAGGGAATGTGAAAACGCTCCTCTTTACAAACATCTCTTAAACGGTTTACTTCAGTGAAATCACTACAATGAGTGAGGAGACACAATGAGGACAGAATCTGGTTCCTGGTTAGCATCCACTGCATATGAGGTCATTCCAAATGGAACTTCATTTCCTTTAGTCAGGCCTCAGGGGTACTTTAGGGGTGTCTTTCTAGTCCAGCGACTAAAGTAAGTCCCTGCTCAAATCAGTGGCCTTTTTGTCAGCAGAGTGAACTTGTAGCCAAAACAGCCTATTTAATTCCATGCATTGTGATAGTAAGAAGGCAGTAATATTTATCCCTTGAGGAGGAAAAGGATAGAGCCCTGAGCGACTCCTAACATTTGATAATCAGCAAGACTCCAGGCTCACCTCTGCCTCCAAACTGCTGAGTATCACTCAGTGGACTGACCAACTTTCCTCCTCAGACAAGGATGCTGGCCTCACTGCCCCATTTTGCTTAGTCACAGAGAAGTTGACTTTCAGCATGCACTTCGGCTGGCAAAGGAAGCACAGCACAGCCAAGTCTGTGTGGTGGACAGGAGGCCAGGGCCCCACACCTCACAGAACCTCTCTGCTACGACTCTCGATGTCCCTGCTGAGCAGTGACCACAGTTGCAGCTAGAAATGAAACCTGTGCTGAGGGGAGGATGAGCACACTTCACTCTTCACTCTTCACTCTTCCAGCTTCTCTCAGACCCTTCAACAAACCGAATCTCCACCGTCACAACACCTCTCCCCTACCCCATACCAAAAAGAGAAAATGAGGTATCTGTCCTTCATAGCTGCCTCACCCTGACCAATTATACTCATAAGAAAACATCAGAAACAGCAACCCAAGAACAACAACAACAACAACAACAACAACAACAACAACAAGCAGTTTGCATCGCCTAAAATTAAGGCATTTTAGGAACTTCCATTGGTAAGATAAATGAGTATTATTTATGGCGAATAGTTTTGTAAATCATTTCATAATAAAAGTAAGACATTAAACATGAGAGTGATATTATGTTTATATGAGCCAAGAAGTTACAAAGTATACTATCACTAGCTCATATTTATAGAAAAGGTAAAGCACTGGATAAGTAATTAAAGCACAACTACTCACTGCTATTGTTTTTTCCTTCTTGTGGGGAATGTTTAGAGAGATTATAATGGTTAAAAAAAATTACCAGTATTTTGAAAATCAAGAGACCACTTAAAAGCATTTAATTTCTTCTCATTAGCCCTACAATCCCAGTCAATCATATTTAAGTTCTACCGCATATCGGATTTGTGCTCAGAGCACATCACAATCTCCACTCAGAGAATTAATGAGACAGCAGCTCTTATCTACCATTCCTTTTAACTGAAGGGAGGAAAAAAACCCATTTTCACCCAGGGCATTTATTTGATAACCATCCACTTCTACCCCCTCCCCAGACTGAAGGCATAGTGGGGCCTCCATGGATAGTCAGCAGAGTCCACTCCCTTGGCCATACTTTTGCCTCTTGTGGATTTCACTTTATCTGGTTTACATACTGCAACTCCTCTATTTTCAATAACCTTCAAGAGAAAGGTAGAGCCCTATGGAGGGGTCAGGGTAAGACAGAGGCCAGGACGCTACTCACGTCGGTTTTCATACATGCTCCTGGACTGGGCCCAGATTTTAAAAGGATCTGGTTTTTTCTGGCCAGAGCTGTCAGTTTGATCTGGAGCTTGGGCCTCTGCAGGTGGGAACTCGGGGAGCACCTGTGTGCTGTGGCTTGGGGATGCTGTGTGCAGGCTCCGGTGGCTGGAAACACTGTGCTGAGAACTATTCTGGCTGTCTTTCCTTTCCAGTGGTTGCTGAAAGTAAGCAAGTGAGAGGGGCAAGAAGAAAAGATTATTACTGGTTCTCTGAGTGGGTGTTTTCCACCAGCTTGTCTTTGTTTAGCACTTCTGTATACACATACATAAGTATATCAACAGTATTTTGGCTCCCACCTTTCTCCAGCTAGTGCTGAATGGCAGATAAATCCCTAGGTGACTGGCAGACAAACAGTGGGGTGGGCCAGATAGAAAGACATAATCATAACCCATACTGTTCTCTGGGTTATAGCGGAAAACAAATCCGATATTCATCACAGGTTCTCAGCTAAGATGCTATGCTCGTTTATTCCAAGATGGATCAGTTTTAACATCCTCATTTTCACAAAAATATGTAACACCAAATACCATGAGTGGTTTACGATAAGGCTATAATATCCAGAAGAAATATAATCAGGACTAAAGATGCTCCTCAGGACTCCATGTCTTGTATCTTTTAATAATGAAATACCCAATTCCTCTCTAAGAGTTTGCTATCCATTCTTTTCGACTGTTAAAAACAAAAAAACAAAAAAAAAAACCACAAAAAAAACCAGAGGTCAGATCTTTCAAAAATCATGCCTAGCATTATATGTTTACTGGTATTTCTATGTGTATAAATTACTAATATATGAAGAACTTCAATAATTCTTAGCTAATCAATTTTGCAAGCATTACACTTCACCTCTTAAACTGCCGATAGTTGAAAACCATGATCAAACTTTGTGTATGAGTTGACCTCCGGGGGTCAGCCTTCTTAGATTTGCAACTTCTCCAAAGTTCAAGTATTATAATATTCAAAGCGGAAGAGTTCCATTTAAATTTCAAATGAATAACCAAGTCCTTGTTCATTAAAATCTGCTCAGCAAAGACCCTTCTCATTTTACGAAATGCTCTGTTAGAATGGCTAATGAATGGAGAGTAAGACCAAATGGAAAGGAAAATAGTGGGTAGAACAGAAAATAACTGTAGTTCTTATTTTCTCCAATAAAAGACTGCGGTAATCTCAGGTGTTTAGCATTCCCTATTCAAAACAAAAAAATCCTGCAGTCATGCCTCATACACCATAGATACCATGTCACTATACTTATCTGATTTAAAGCACTGTATGGGGTAGAGGACAAGAAGGGCCTCTCCCTTCACTCTTATAGATCCTGTAGAGCTCATGGTTTTAAAGTACTTTATAAGAGCTTTGACCTTGAGCATTCTAGATCCCTGAAGTTCTTTACAGAGCCCATATCTTCCACCGGGTGTTGCGATCAATCCTATCAAGACCATTTTTCCTTGCTGTCTCCCCAGGGATCCTTCATCTTTCATTCCCCTGGAAGTCTGCTGGAAATTTGCAAGGTCCTTTCACTTAATTCTCAGGTCCCTGTACTTTCTCTACTTCCAGTCCTTGCTTTGAAACAAGTATCTGAAGAAAGCCCAAAGAGGACAAAAACTTCATTTGCTCTTGACTATTACAGATTTGAATGCAGATATTGGCAAGGATTCAAAATTGAGAACAATTGGACATGTATTTAATGAAGGCAAGATAGACCATTTAAAATTACACTTGATGTGCCTGTGGGAGAAATTTGAGGACCATATTCTAAGCTACCCTGAAAGTCTTGGGAAAACTGTATGAGAGGCTTAATTCACTCCAATTCAAGGGGAAAAACACACTGGTGCAGATGCCAGGAAAACATGCTGATGTTTGGGTGGGAACAAACACCATCATAACCCCATGTCACTGTTTTTCTCTTCTGAGGCTCAGCTCAGATTTGGTTGCCATTCCAAAGAGTTGATAGAACCTGGCTCTGCCAACTTCAACAGTTTATCCTCCAACAGTGAATTCAGCTCCCAGGGCCAGAGTCAAAAAATGTAAATGATGGATACCATATCCATTTTCTTCTGTATGCACATGGGAATGTTGGTTTTTTTGTTTTTGTTTTTTTCCCCCTCTTCAATATGGTCTTTACAAGGGTCTTGATTATAAACAACCATATATAGCATCGGCCTATTTTTTGTGTGAACATACATAACAATGCATAGAGAAAATGGGATTACGGGTGGAGTTTTTCCCTCTTACCATTATACTTTCCCATATTACCTACCTTTTTTATTTTATAGTGCACAGAGAATACTTTTATAATCAAGACAAAATTTAAAGTCATTTTCATTTCAAAATGAACCTTGGTAAATATAATTAATGGGAACTGCTACTTCCTATTTTTTTACATTTTAGTAATGTTTTACTTTTGTTCACCTCTGAAGGGGGAAGATATTTGAAATGTAAAAGCAAAAAACTCAATAAAAGACCTCTGCATTTACCTGAGAGTGGCATGCCTCCCTTCAAAGGACCACTCTCTTTTGGTTCCTCAAATTAGTAGATGCCAGATTGATTGCAGGGCCGACCTATAAGCACTAAATTCTGACCCTGGAAGCTCTGGTCTCCTCCTCGTGTCAAAACTACTCTTCACAAAGGTGTGCACACTGCAGGACTACCTGCAGGAAACAGCCTTGTGCTGCTGCTTCTTTTGTAGGGTTATTTGCAGTTTCTGTTCCATTGTCTTCTTGGGCCATTACCCCCTGAAGACTAACTCAAACCTTTTCCACTTGATCCCTCTTCCTGAACTGGAGAGAAATATCCTTCTGGCATCCCTGACCCACTGAGAAAGTCTGATAAAAGTACTGGACCTGTATCCCAGAGAAAATGCGTATGTGCTTTTACATACATACCTGTACACGCGTGTGCAGAGATTCAGCATGTTACATCATGGGTTTCTGAAACCCTCTCATGTCTGTCCCAGTATAACAAATCCCTGACACGGAAGACCTAGATCTCTTACGTTTAACTGAAGAGATGGTTCCATCAGAAACAGAGAGTGCAAATGAAGTCTACTGGAAACACTTGGGCCATTTTTCAAATTATAACACCCTTTCTCACCTCCCCAATAAATGACTCATTTAGGTCCAATTTAACACCAAATGACAGACACAATCTGGAATGAGTTTGCAAAACTGCCTCTCGGTCAAACTGCACCTCTGAGTCTCTTTTAAATGCCATCTAAACTTTATACCTCAAATTGGAAAATAAAAGTAAAGGAGCAACCTGAGAATGTGCTCGAAAAACTGTGCCACCACTCAACTATCTCTAACTGACATATATAAATGGCACACTAATGGGCTAAATACACGATAATCTGGAAGCTTTTTGGATGTTCTCCCTGCTAAGACTTAACCTCACTCTATGTTCCTTCTCAAGTTCAATTATGAAAACTCATTAATTTGAAGATACATTCTGTAATTTAGTATCTTGTTGGCACTCTGGATTTTTTAAAACTATGCTGTGGGTGTGGGGGGAGCTTGAAGTATTTTTTTTTTTTAATTTTCTGTGAGCATGCTGATCAGCTACGAGGTTGTCCTTTATCTGATTAGAGCCCAGAATTGTCCAGGAAAAAAACCACGTTTATATATCTCCCAAATTAAAGAAAACTTGTATGCATTTTCAGTAGTCTGGAACACCTCCTAGAAGAGTAGGGACACGAGAATATGTTCACTTCTGAACTATTTACGACACAGGATCATATTTGCATTTAATGCGACTGTATTTCACCTCATTTTCCTAGGTGAGACACTAGCCCAAAGACAAGTAGCTGTAGTTAAAGGTATACTTTTAAGTCTGTTAACGAAACCCTGTGCATACTAAGAACATGGAAAAATGGGAAAATAGTACACCAATGATACAACATCCAGCCCAGGACCTCCTAAGTGGGCTGCCCTACCTGCAATAGATTTATTCACTTAACCCAATAAATACATAGGATCACCTGCTGTGTGCCAGATACTGAGGGAAACAACATGTAAACAAGGAATAGATGGTACCTGAGCTCTTGAAATTTATCCCTGGGTAGGTATCCAAGTGTGTGTATATGTAGTGTGTGTAGATGAATATTAATCAAATATATTGATAGCAACACACTGCAATGTCCTTTAGAAAGGTGATAAAGAGAGGACTCTGGAAGAAATCTATTAACAGAAAGAGAAGGCTGGGCATGGTGGCTCACACCTGTAATCCCAGCACTTTGGGAGACCGAGTAACACAGATCCCTTGAGGTCAGGAGTTCGAAACCAGCCTGACCAACATGGTGAAACTCCGTTTCTGCTAAAAATACAAAAATTACCCAGGTGTGGTGGCATACACCTGTAATCCCAGCTACTTGGGAGGCTAACGCACGAGAATCACTTGCAAAGGTGGAGCTTGCAGTGAGACGAGATCACACTACTGCACTCCAGCCTGGGTGACACAGCGAGACTCCATCTCAAAAAAAAAAAAAGGGGGTGTGCTAAGTGGACTTTCTGAACAAAAACGCTAATGTGGCACAGCAAGGGAGGGTGGCCTGAGAGGAACTGGGAGGCCACATAATGCATGAGCCCTGTGGGCCACGTAAGGACTTTGGGTTTCATTCTTAGTTTCAAGAGGGGGAATCCATTAATGAATTTAAAGTGGGGATGTTCCAAGAGCCGACATGTTTCCAGAAAGTTTGGTGTCACTACTGGGTGGTGAATGGATTGGTGGGGAATAGTAGTGAATGCAGAGAGGCCAGTCAGGAAGCCCCAGCTGCAGTCAATGTGGGGACCTAAGGTGGGCAACACCAGGGTAGCTGGAGTTACCCAGGAAAAGAACAAGGAGGTCAGAAGACACTTTGGTGCCAAATTCAACAGGGATTGCTGACAGACTGAATGGAGGAGGCTGAGGAGCAGGAGAATGGAGGGGACAGGAGAGAAGGGAGGTGAAGAGGATCACCAAAAGGAGGAGAGCTTAGAAACAAGGATATCCACCCAACGCATCTCTAGTGTGAGTAACTGGTTGAGAAGGGGTCCCATATATTAAGATAGAAATTTCCAACGCTAACTGTTGTCACTATGCTGATATTTTTGAAGCAAGAGTCTTATTGCTGAATCTCAATTCGTAGCCAGCTAGGAATACGGAAATGGGCTCAATTTTTAAAATTCCATAAAGGTCTTTGGCCACATGTTGACCATGAACCTGTATCACAAGACCTTTTAAACTAAAACTGTACCAACCTCTCTGAAATGAATGATTCCCTTACTTACTGTCAGGCCAGGGAAATTGGGAAGACATAATGGTTTTTATAAATGGAAACGGGAAGAAAAAATCAACTCATCAGTATTTCCCAGAATGATTTCAAAATGTAGGTACTTATAAAGTGAACTGAAAATATTTGCTTGGAAGAGCAAATGAATACAGACAGCACTTAGGAGCTTAAATGATGAAAAGAATTCATGTGGCTTAAAAATGACAAATCGATCCATTTTAAAGCAAAATTATTTACAGTTCACTTATCTGCCAAGAGCGAAGGCTACTGCAGCGATTTACATGGACAACAGGAAAAACTCCAAGTGCTGATGAGGTATTAGGCCAATGTCATTAAAGGTTGTGTGAAAATCAGAGACTCAAATCCAAGCCAGTGCAGAGGATGGTCCTTCTTTTTGTTTGTTCCTTTTATCATTTATGGGTCTAAGTCAAATGATTTCTTCCAAAAAGGTGGGCGAGAGGAGTTAATGGAGAAGAAAAGGCAGGCACTGACTGGATATGAAAATGGATTCTGGTTCACACTGCATGTTTTAAAGGAATGCAATACAATGGCAAAGTCCATCTTCCAGGGTTCCAAAAGGCAGAGAAGGGCAGTTGCCACGGGAAGTGAGAGGCAAGGAGACTGACTTAAGTGATCCTATGCCTTCACCCATCTACTGCTCTCACCGCTTCTTCTTGTAGGCTGTAGAAGCTTTGATGGGATCAATCACCATGCTGGTTGTCACCCAGGGAGCATTAGGGAAAAAGAAGACAGGTGCCACACAACTGGGTGAGTCTGAGAAAGAGGCAGGGTACATAAAACAGAATGAGGCCAGAGTCACTCAGTGTATGTGTGTGTAAAAGGAGTATCTCCCTCACATCTCTTAATGACTAGTTTTCAGCAATTTCCTTTAGCATCTCTTGTAGGGGAAAGGGACAGAGAGGACAGTGGAACAAAAACCTATCACCATGGCTACCCTGCAGACAGCTTGCTATGTCTGCTGTAAAGAGGCTGTTGAAGAGACTGCCTCTTCAATGTGGATGGGCTCTGGATGCTTTGCCCACCATCCAGGGTCCTCTATATGAAAACTTCTTGTAGGATTTTTTTTTTTTTAGGTAAATAGGAAAATCTTGTGTCTTTAGTGAATATGGTACACTTTCTTTCATCTGACAATAAGAGCTGAGTAAAGAATGTGGTTTCCTATGTTGCCTAGGCTGCTGGGGAACTCCAAAGTACTCTACAGCTCAGTCACTGCACTTACTCAATCGTGGGTGTTGGCACTTTATGATGACTTATAGGTTATTATAATTAAGAGTGGAATGATTACATTATGTGTGTATTTGATTGCGTGTTATATTTCTGCTTTATTAATCCTTATCACACTTTAATCCCTACGAGGTGAGGATCTTTGTAGATCTGCCTACTGATGTGGTTATTGTTTCTCCCTCCCCATTTTCATGAGGGCAGGGATGTTTTCTGATTAATTCTTATCAAATATTGGCACTGGGCCTGGCATACATAAAATAATAAATACTTGTTGATGAAATGACTGCACAAACATTCTGGAAATTTGTGACAATGCATCTTTTTTTTTTTTTTTTTTTTTTGTAAGGAGCAATCAATAAATGGTTTGTTTGCAAACTGCAAGAAAAGAGGTGCCATGACCATCTTATTTATTACAGTATTTCCAGCGCTTCACAGCAAACCTGATATTTAATGGGTTCTAAATACTAGTTTTCTGAATAATGGATGAATGAATGGATGAAAGATGAATGTGCAGGTGGAGGAACAGATGGATAAATAGAAGATGATAGCTAAGTGCGGTGGCACATGACTGTAATCCCAGCACATTGGGAGGCCAAGATAGGAGGAGCGCTTGAGATCAGCTTGGGCAAGATGGTGAGACTCCAGTCTCTACAAAAAATACAAAAATTAGCCAGGCATGGTGGTGCATACCTATAGTCCCAGCTACTTGGAAGGCTAAGGCAAGAGATTGCTTGGGCCCAGGAGTTTGAGGCTGCAGTTAGCTATGACTGTGCCACTGTACTCCAGCCTTGATGACAAAGTGAGACTCCATCTCAAAAAAAAGAGGGGACAGATGAAGGGAGAATAACTGGGAAATGAATTCATAAGAAAACAGGTGGATACTGACTTAAAATTCAGGGTTTGGTGTGATATTTAGTTTTAAATTCTCATACACAAGATCCTTGTGGGTGATTTAGACTGAGAGTCTCAGTTAAATGAGTTTTCAGTAAGGATGATTAAGTTGGGCCACAGAAGCAGTTTCCCAGAGGGGTCTAAAGCCTGACAGAAAATATGTCTTATTTTTGTCTCTGCTATTTGGCAGAAAAATCCCTGATGTTATGAAAGTCCAGGTATTAAATTAATAAAATTTTATTAAGATACTGCCATTGTCCCCAATGAGTATATAAACCACAATTTCAACATTTAAACTAAATCTTGCAGGTGAAATTGCTTATTAAGAGTAAGCTACAGGGACTATCCAGGAGAAGAAACGAGATAAAAAAAGATAAGTCCTTCTGTTCTAATAAAAACCCAACTACTTAATTATTGAAAACCTTAAAGAAAAAAAAAAAAAGGTATGAGGGCAAAAGGAAGCTGCCAGTCACATGAGCAAGCCAACATTGTCAGCAGCCTCTAATCAAATAAACAAAACAACCACAACACAACAGTCCTCGGCTAAGACCACTGTGCACATATGCTCAGAGCTATTGCCAAATCTAAGTGAGTCACAACCCAGGTACAATCAGTGTGCTTTTAATTATGCATCCTGCATAATGGACCTTATCTGTCATGATTTGAATGGCTTTCTGGTACCAGGACATCCAGCTTCCCTGTGAATTCCCTCTGACCCCACCAGAAAAATCCCATAATCGTCTGTCTCCCTGGCAGGACATCATCAAAATTCAAACTGGGAAAGGGAAAGCGCTTTCAACCCACCTGTACAGGACTCTCACTGATCACAGATGTTAGCAGCACTTTACATCCAACAGCAGACCTTGGCCAACAGCTCCCAAATTCTGTACAGCAGCTGCCAGTGTGTGCCAGCAATGCTGTGAAAACCCTCATCCCTGTCCTGGCGCAGAAATCAAGTAAGCACAAGTCCCAAGCTGGGGGCTTATTCTTTTCTAACCCAGCAACACATCACTCTCTTAGCCTGTGGTAATTAAGAGCCAGCAGACTATGGGCAAAGCAGTTGAGAGCTTCTTTCTTAGAAATGCAGCCCGAGTAATTGGCTTGCTGCTTGCTAATGACATGGCTTCTGCAAAAATTAACTGTCATAGGGAATTCTCTTAACTGACTTGGTGAATGCAGGTTCAATACTTATTTGATAGCCTTTGAGTTCACCAGGTAATTCCAAAACACTTGGGGGAAGAAGAAATGCAAATGAATTACAAAAATCCTTTTGCACACTAAATTTAAATGGAATGCAAAATGGAAAAGAACACCTTGCTACTTGACGTCATGCTACCTGTGCAAAACTACTATGTCTCCCTCAGCACACTCCTTGTTAAGACTCCATTCCATGTGGGGTGTGTAAAATAAGCCTATGTATCAATATAGCATGGCTGGGGTAGGGGAGAAAAAAGGATGGTTCATGTTAACTCAAGCTTATGAGACACATCTTCTGGATTTCCTTCCATTTTTCTAAAGGCAGATGGGTTACTGGCTATGACCAAGGGACAGGGAGACACACATGCGCACATGCACACACTTTGGCATCTTTGTGGTTCCAATGTGGGCACCAACCAGCACTTTTCTGCCTGGACATTAACACACACTGACAAGGAAACCAGCCCTTAAGTCAATATTCCAATCACCACAGCACTATGCCAACAGAATCACATCAACTATTGCAGGTTTTTCTCTTTGGAGAACTTAGGAGTGAGGTTTAAAAATGCAGAAAGCTCCCTCTCTCATCTTAATAAACTTCTGCCTCGTGCTGCCAGGCTTGGAGACAGGTGGAAAGAATTCAGCTGCAGCACCGTAAGCCGCAAAGTTTTCAAGGTTCTCCCTTCCCGGATGGCACGAGGCTGTACATTTTCCCTCCCCCAAATCTTCTAAAGTACATGGAAACATCCCTCTTTATCCTAATATTAATGAATTGGGAAGCCCCTTCCACCCAGATCAATTTCACAGGCATTGGAGTTCCAGATTTTGAGTTAAGCAGCATTTTAATTTGTCATTAGTGCCCCAGGAGCATAAACCCATACAACCAAGCAAAACACTATAGCCTCTAAGCTATTAGCTAACATGTCAACTAGGTAATGCATCTTCAGGGAAACCAGATTAGAAAAGACAGCAAAACATTGATTTTTTTTTTTTTTAAGAATCCTATACCTGCAGCATAATGCTGCTAAAGCTGGCAAAACAACAAAGGACATTTCCACAGCAAGGAAATGTCTTATTCTCAGTGCTGGGGCAGTGAACATTGTTCCATCTGAGCATGGTCACATATACGGGGCAGAGCAATTCTTCCTTAAACCTACAGGCTTTTTATTTTGTAAATAATTCATCCTCTGGCGCCTAAGAAAGCTAAGGGAGAGAATGGGTAGACAAGTGGACGGCTGGGAACACCAGTTGAGAGCAATGCTACTCATGGAGCAGGTGGAGCTTTCTTTTTTCTCTCCTTCCAAAGGAAACAATGGCATTTGTATCAAGTTAAAATGGCTAAGAAACTCATCCCTTTGAAGGAGAGTTTGGATGCATTTATATAGAGAAGATTTCAAACATGCATTTGTATCAAGTTAAAATGGCTAAGAAACTCATCCCTTTGAAGGAGAGTTTGGACGCATTTATATAGAGAAGATTTCAAACATGCATTCTTTATCCTGCTCCTGGAGCCTGCCCACAAATCACTATACAGTTAAAGACAAGCCCAAATACCTTCTATAACAAACGGAACCCCAGAACTTAGGAAAATGAGCCCCGGCTCCTGTCTCCCCCATCCACTGTAAAACACATTTAGTGAAGTGAAGCCCCACAGAGTAC
>NW_016806193.1:2592960-2624697 GCF_001698545.2 Rhinopithecus bieti
CCCAGCCCCGACCATCCACCCCAGCCCCAACAAGCACCAAGTAACTGACAAGTCCTTACCGACTTTGGGCTCTTCTTGGGAACTGGCAGCCCTGGAAAAAATGCAACAAGGAGGGGAGGGGGGAAGAAATCATTAGCATATACATGTTACCTTTTCCTTAAAGAACAATCCCCAGGTGTTCCATGGCAACCTAGCCATCTGCAGAGTTATGTCAGATTTCTCCCCAGCATCGGAGTTACCAGGCTGTTCATACCGAATCAAAGCAGAGGGAGGAGGAGAGCGAGAGGCAGGAGATCTATCTGCATTAGCTATGCTGACTTGTACTGCAGCAGCCTGGAGGCTGGGAAAAGAAATTCACAGACCTCAGCGGCCTGGGAAATTGAACACTTGGACAGAATCTCAAATGCTCTTCTGGATTAAGAGAGACTTAACTTACAATTAAGTCCAGGATATTTCCTTTCCACACGATCCACTTGTCAATTGAAACGGACCAATCAGGACAGAGGAAAGGGTATATATTTAGTTTCAAAGGAGTACATGGTTAAAATTAAAAATTTTTTTTTGGTCTTTTCTTTTTTGTTCCTCTGCCTTTCAGAAGAGGAAATGCTGCTTTATTTGGATGAGCTCAATACCAAAACAAAGACGGATGCTCTTTTGCCAACACAGAATGCTAACAAATGAACACAAATCCAAGTTGGTCTAGGGTCCCCTCTGGATCATCAGCACACGTCTGTCTCGATGTCTGCCAGTTATCCAAGCAACCTCCTACTCACAGCTTGTTGGAAAGGACGGGAGCAGGACTAGCCCCTCAAGAGGGAAAGCATGTCATTTGGGAGTGAAAAAGAAAAATTGCACAAAGCTGAAAGAAAAAGATAGTAATGGAGAAAGAAAGGCAAAGGTGGTCATTGAATCTAGTTGGCTCTTCCAAAACCCTGTCCCCTTAGTGGGAGGGCTGGAGCTGGAAGGGACAAGTGATCTCCCCAATTCTAGGGAAGTCAGGAGCAATCAGGGGCAGACTTACGGGAAATCTACTAGCAGGGAAGGGTGCGAAAAGACAGGCGAGAAAGGAAAATAAAGCGTATACTGGTGTTTCAAAAGTAATCATTTCTGCCAGCTGTTGCCTCTTTTGATTTTTTTCCTTTGGGCAGCAGTTACAATGCAAAATGCAGATTCTATCTGTATAAAGCACACAAGAGAAGCTTGGGATCTGGTGATGCTGCACTGGAGATTTCAACCTGTTTTTGAAAGTGATTCCTAGGGAGTGTGATGATGTCAACTCTTTTGGAAGTGACTTGTCAAACCATGAGCGATGCTAAGTTCAGCACAAGCAATATGAGGTGAGGCAAGGCAAGTGGGTGAGTAAGGAGGAAGCAGTCCAGATGAGCCTGCAAAGTGCCCACTGGGAGTGAGGCATGATGAGGATTACTCGTGCTGGGAGGCATGGGGGCACTCTCTGGCAAGGTTCCTCGCATCACCAAAATGAGGTCACCATAGAAGTCTGGCTCCCAGACCTTAGAGGGCATAAAGCACACTTGGTAGCTTGTTAGAAATGCAGCAGCCCAGGTCCCACCCTTGGTGGCCGAGAAATCTGCAGTATTAGCAAAAATTCCAGGAGATTCTGATACAGAGAATCCGAGGACCGTATTTAAGGAAACTCTGATACAGTCGAGTATTACTCTTTCAAGTCAGGCAAACTCAGATAGGCATCCGTTAACAAAATGCTTTGGGGCCCTCTCTGTCTCAGTGTCTCCATTTATGAAGTGAAAATATTAAGACTCACTTCATAAGATTATTAAGATAATGAAACAAGAGAAAATGTTTAAGAGCCTCCTACCTGGCACAGAGGAGTTACTCAAATGTCTACACCTTTTTACCTTCCTTGGCTAATTTACGTCATTCAGAAAGGAAGTGGTATGGTTATCTTGCACTAACTAGAGAAAAATCATCTGCTAAGCATATTAAAATATAAAAAAGGTTATAGGAGAAAATATTTTACCTATGGATACAAATAACTGTGTTGAATAATTTTGATATGTCTTTTTTTAAAAAATAATGATCAGGTCCTTTTCTTTACTTATTCATATGATTCCCTTAAGAAATATTATTAGGTTGTATTAGTGTGGGTTACTGTATAAACTTCAAAATTATATATATAAATTCAAATTTTCTCTTAATTCAGAGAGCTCTCTTATTAACTGGAATCAGCAAGGTTTCACTCATAGTTTATCTTACTGCACTTGACTCTCCCCCAGGATGCCTAATGACCTGACAAGAAAATTTGGAAAAGGCCGGGCCGGCGGTGGTTTCAAGTCTGTAATCCCACCACTTTGGAGGCGAGATGGGCCGATCACAAGGTTCAGGGAGATTCGAGACCAAATCCTGGCGAACAGCGGTGAAACCCCGTCTGCCTACTTAAAAAGTACCAAAAACCCGGCCCCGGGCAAGGTGCCCGGGCCACTTGGAGTCCCATCTACTCGGGATGCTGAGGCAGGAGAATGGCGTAAACGCCGGGAGGCGGAGGCCTTGCAGTTGAGCTGAGATCCGGCCACTGCAGCTCCAGCCTGGCGACCAGAGCGAGACCCTTTCAAACAAAAAAAAAAAACAGAAAATTGGAAAGAATCCCCCCATTAGGTAAGCAGAAGTCAGGGGAAAATGGTTTCAGTCTACACTCTGCTAATTATTTGGTAAGCTGTGGCTGATCTTCAAATCCCTTGTCTTAGGAGGGCTTCACATACAAAATAAAGCGGCATTTTACATCTCTACTGATGGCACATTCAAGGTGCATTCAGCAATGATGTTGCAGTGCACTATGTTGGTAGAAAGGAAAACTGGAAACAACTGGAATTCTGAAAAACTGTGAGGCAGCCAACCCTACAAAGCTAGGTGAAAAGGAATGAGCTGCTCTACAGGTAAGCAACAAAATCTTAAAACATAAATGTTCAGTTAAAATGGCCCATGGCTGCAGAATGGCAGCACAGCAGGAGAGCATGGTGTTCCACACACTCAAACACACGGCGTGGCTTTGCCTCTCCAGAACGTCCACCATCAAATGGATAATGGGGATATGTTCAATATGGCAAGGAGGGGCAAGGATCAGGGGACTCATTTAAGGAGACTTTATGCCTTATTTAGAAAGTTCTTTTTTTAAGAGCCAAGCATTTTCACAATATCACTGAGAGCAATAAAATACCAATTCAAAATAAATATTAATTAATTAATGGCCGCTTTCATTGTTAACTGCACCAAAGTCAACCAGTCTGAAGGATATGGGGGTAAGCCAATAAGCGTTTGGTTTGCCTCTGAGGAAGTAGTCCAGTGGAATATTCCAGAAAATCCCAGTTCAATTGCCACAACAATACTGTATATTACAACAAAAATAAAATATTTGTTTTTGCTGGGCGTGGTGGCTTCACGCCTGTTAATCGCCAGCAGCTTTGGGAGGGCTGAGGCGGGCAGATCATGAGGTCAAGAGATCGAGACCATCCTGGCCAACAATGGTGAAACCTCAACCCCGTCTCTACTAAAAATACAAAAATTTAGCTGGGTGTGGGTGGTGTGCCTGTAGTTCCCAGTTACTCGGGAGGCTGAGCCAGGGAAATTGCTTGAACCGGGGGAGGTGGAGCCTGTATTGAGGCCGAGATCTAGCACCCTACGCACTCCAGGCCTGGTGACAGAGGGAGAAGCATTGTCTCAAAAAAAAAAAAAAAAAAAAAAAAAAAAAAAGAACATCTTTGTTTAAAGAGGCATTTGTTCCTCTTTGCTGGCTAGTTGCTGAAAACCTTCATTTTAAAAAGCCACATCTTTCACAGCAGCCCAAAAGCAGGTTACTACCACAAATTAATATTTTAAATAGTCAAAATCAAGAGACTCCACTTGATTGCTTTTTTAAAAAGAAGAACTCAAAGATTTGTTTTAGGCCTACATGGTCATTAAATCTTAAAATCTAATACATATGAATGCTGGAAAAACCTTATTACAATTTATAATTTATTTTAGCCCAAACTATTTGATGGATTGAAAACAGCTGGGAGATCTAACAGAAATGACTCAAAAGGTCACTGCTTGACATGACAGAATGCTCCAAGACCTATCAAAGGAGATAGCGCGTATGTAACTGGTTAACTGCAGACATGTCCCTACCAGCCAGGCTGCAGGAAGCAACATCATCCCATACTTCATGGCATATCCGTGGTTTTCCTTAGACAAGCAAACACTTTGTATGCCTCGTGGCAACAGGAAGTTTGTGTTCTATAAATCATATCACATATTACATATAAGGCATATGGGCAGAAACGGCACCCATCTTAATGGGTTTGTCTGGTCCATTCAGGGTAAGGAAGGAGAACTTTCAGAAGAGGCAGAAGAGTTTATGGATGGCAGCATCCACTCTTAGGGCCTTAGAGGGCAGCAAATGTTACTTCTAAGGGATCCTAGAAAACTCTTCCAGGGAAGTGTATGTTCAAAGTGTGATCTGCAGGAGCAAGAAAAGCTTGGGACTTGAATATCTAAAGTTCCCTATTAAAATAGTGTCATTTTGGAAAAAACAAATGGTAAATTCTTTGCTGGTGACTGGGACCTGAGCAACTAATGTAAGGAGGACAAATCTGTTTTCCTCTAAATATCAAGACCATAAACTATAATTAAATGGCAGAATGTCATAGTTGGTGAAATTTTAGAATGCTTGTATACAAATAATTTATATGGAAAAAGTAAAGCTATAACAGAATACATACCATTTTGCAAAGAAAGGCTAGAAGGTTATGCGTGAAAACAGTATTTTCTTTGGTTCATGGGATTATGCGTGGCTTTATTACCTATTTTTAGTATCTCTACATCAAGAAAACCTTTATTTATTTATAAATACACACATACATATCCACAGATACCACAATAAACAAACTCTATACTGCTTTTTGTTTTGTTTCGTTTTTGAGACAGTCTCGTTCTGTCACCCAGGCTGGAGTGCAATGGCATGATTTTGGCTCACTGCAACCTCCACCTCCTGAGTAGCTGGGATTACAGGTGCACACCACCACACTCAGCTAATTTTTCTACTTTTAGTAGAAACAGGGTTTCACCATGTTGGTGAGGCTGGTCTTGAACTCCTGGCCTCCTCAGTGATCTGCCCACCTCAGCCTCCCAAAGTGCTGGGATTACACGCGTGAGCCACCACGCCCAGCCTCTATACTGCTTTTTAATATAAATGCAGCACATTTCAGAACATTTTGTTGCATTTTAAAATATCTTGTGCATCACTGACCTCTATATCCTCCAAGAGTTGCTTACTTTTCCCCAAAATGAATGCATACATATAGTTTTATTAAAGAACCCTCATAGATTAGGACCCGTGCTTGTCCTACTGATTAAACAGAAATATGGAAGAAGTAGGAGAGCTCAGCTGGGCTGTCAGGGAAATCAAGCAGAAGCCGAGCATTGCCTTTTCAGCACTGAGACAAACAAAACCTGAGCTGCTGGGAAAGAGAGTGGACCTCTCTGGACCTATTTTCCTCCAGGTTTAAAGGAAGGGGGAATGCCAACCAACCTCACTTACTGAATGAATCAAGAAAAACTGCACAAAGGGGCTTTGAAAGGGTGAATCCTAAAATGTCTGTCACATACAAAATGGATCTACGCATAAGAAAAATGTACTATTTATGTCATCAATTTACATTTTTTCATTGTGATATTCATTCCCCTCTGTACTTGGGTCTCCAGACTTCAGCATTTAGTAGAAACATTTTGCTTTCCTCCTAAGCATTCCAACAAATGCTGTGTCACTAATCCACATGTCACTGAACACATGGGATTCTTTACACTTTTGCAAGGCAAATGTTGCAATAAAAACTGTCCTGCAGCTGGATTAGGTGATACAGTGTGCAAGGGGCAGGGAACTGTGTGTGTGTGTGTGTGTGTGTGTGTATAAAACACAGTTATAGATGTCTCTCTCTTCATATATATGTGTGTGTTCTGAAATATATATATATATATGGAGAGAGAGAGAGAGTAGGAGCTATAGACGGAGTCATCAGCGACCACTGAAAGCCACTGAAAGAAAATGATGGTGAGGTCTTGGTCAGGAGCTGGTCTTAGATACCAAAGAAGATAAAAGTACTTCTGAGCACAATCTCAGACCCCACAAGCCTTCTCTGTTATTCAAAAACCTATCAATGCAAAATTCTAAATGCAGGAGTTTAAATTTACAATGAATTTTAACTCAGTAAACTCATCATTAGGAGTTTGTATTAAGGAAATAATCAGTCTTGCAAAAATTCCTATAGAACAGATGGTCAACACAACATTATTTTAAGAACATAAAAAATGGAAACAGGCTGGGTGCAGTGGCTCATGCCTGTAATCCCAGCACTTTGGGAGGCTGAAGTGAGTGGATCACCTGAGGTCAGGAGTTTGAGACCATCCTGGCCAACATGGTGAAACACCATCTCTACTAAAAATACAAAAATCAGCTGGGTGTGGTGGCGCAGGCCTGTAATCCCAGCTACTCGGGAGGCTGAGACATGAGAATCACTTGAACCCGGCAGGCGGAGGCTGCAGTGAGCCGAGATTGCACCA
Organism: Rhinopithecus bieti; assembly: GCF_001698545.2. NCBI lineage: Eukaryota > Metazoa > Chordata > Mammalia > Primates > Cercopithecidae > Rhinopithecus > Rhinopithecus bieti. The sequence continues at coordinate 2,599,531 of NW_016806193.1, forward strand.
CTGCACTTCAGCCTGAGCAAGACAGAGCAAGACTCTGTCTCACAAAAAAGAAAAAAAAAAAAAAGGAAACAATCTGAATTTCCAAGAGCAGAGGACTGAGTAGACAGATGTGTTATATCAATAAGATGAAAAATGATGAAACCATTAAAAATGACCACAAAAAAGAATATTCAGTGATTGGGGAAACAGTAATGATATAAGACATGAACATAAGGGTAAAACTGTGCATCGAATATATAAACTCATTGTTAAAAAGTGGATATACATACATATTCACACACATCATATGCCCAAAGACAAAAGGAAATGTATTAAAATATTTTTCTAAACATCAGGACTAACAGGTAATTCACATTCTTGTTTTCAGTATTTTCAGAGATTGCTGGATTTTACATATAATGTGGCAATAATCATCAACAGGATCGGTATTGCAGCCAATATTTAGCATGCTGGGACAATGGCACACACTGGCCTTAGTACAGTGCTAGGTTAAAAAACAACTGGAGTTTGTTCTCTCTCTCCTTTGGCTCAATGACTCATTGCCATTCCTACTCAAGTATTTATGCTCCTAAATTACTGGGTCATGGCCTTGATTGAAAAATGTGATACAAAGCTGTTACAGCCCCTCTCAAGCAAAGCTGCACAGAAGCACATAATTTTGCATATAATTTCAGGGAGTCTTTGAAACCTTCACTAATGACCCTCAGAAACCCACTCTATTGGGGCCTATATATAGTCCTTAAGTTAAATCATCCTTGTCCAAGTATATGGCTATACCATTAGAAGCAATTCCTAGGGTGAGATTTACTTTAGCTAAGTTTTTATTTTCAGTAAGAGCAGCATATAAGTAGAGCGGACAATAAGAAGGATCAAACAGAAAGGTAAAACTTGCATTGCTTATTTCGCCTTCTTTCTTGGAAAGATTTAGCTAAAAGACACATCTGAAAAAATTATGAGGAGAGGAACTGTATTAAAGAACACAGGTAATTTTCAGCAAAAGTGCTGCTCCCTGAAAAAAGGAATGTGCCTCCTAGGCCATGCTTTTATTTGTTGGGAGTAGTATGATGATGAGTCAAAACAGTAAGAGATCATCGAGGCAAAGTCACAATGGGGTGCAGGAAAGACAAATTGAGAATAATATGAGACTTCCCCAGCCAATCAGAATTGAGGATTATTTGACTGCAATCCAGTGGTTCGAAACAATGAACATCAATGGCCAGCAACCCTTCTAAAAAAAAGCCATCTGCATCATTTCCTGTCAACCAGTGTTTTGTTTTCTTTGTTTAATAGAGAATATATAAGCCATGAAATAAATTTAAACTGCTCTCTCTGTACCAATAAAATGCTAAGGACAGTCCAGAAAACAGGAAAAGGTATATTCAGCCTTCACAGTTTCCACTGAGGGCAGGAAGGAAAACAGGCAAAATTCACTCACTCATGTAACCAAACTGTGCTGACAGCCTAGGAACTGGCATGAAATAAAGCAATGAGCAAGACCTCCAGGGTCGTGCTTTCACAGCGCTCACACTCTGTAGGGAGACAGAATAAACAACTTAGCAAATAATTTCAGAGAGTGATAACTTCTGCGACGAAAATGAAGCAGGACAATGGAACAGGCTGTGCCAAGGACACGCAACTACTTTATGTTGGGTGATCATGCAAGTCTTTCTTGAAGAGATCGTATTTGAGCTAAGACCTGAAGTATGAGAAGGAACCAGTCATGACATCATTTATTCATACAAGATCTATTGAGTTCTGCATGTGCCTAGCAAAGCATCACCAAGAGATGAAAGTAAATTAGACACGGCCCCTGCCCTGGAGGAGCTCATAGTCTATTTTAATTTTTTTTTTGAGACGGAGTCTCGTTCTGTCCCCCAGGCTGGAGTGCAGTGGCCGGATCTAAGCTCACTGCAAGCTCCGCCTCCCGGGTTCACGCTATTCTCCTGGCTCAGCCTCCCGAGTAGCTGGGACTACAGGGGCCAGCCACCTCGCCCGGCTAGTTTTTTTGTGTTTTTTTAGTAGAGACGGAGTTTCACTGTGTTAGCCAGGATGGTCTCGATCTCCTGACCTCGTGATCCACCCGTCTCGGCCTCCCAAAGTGCTGGGATTACAGGCTTGAGCCACCACGCCCAACCTGCATAGTCTATTTTAAAAGAGAAAAAGCAAAGCAACAGTTTTATAATTCACAGTGGTAAGTGTTATATGCTACGAGAGAAGGGAGCACTGTTGCTTTTAGGAATACAGAGAAAAGAAATCTAATCCAATATGAAGAAGGGGGCAGAGGGAGGAGCTGAAGTGAAGAATGGCTAGCATTTAATCGTGGGGTGCGGCAGTGGGTGGGAAACACATGCAATGATTGATGCTTGAGTGAATAATGATGATAAGCTTTTCTTGTTGTTGTTTTGTTTTAGCTAAATCGGTGTACCAGCATAAACTCAAGGCCAAGCTGAAACTAGAGTACATTTTCACTGAAGGACTTTATAAACACTATATATCACAAAATTGAATCCATAAAAAGGAATGAAAAAATGATCCTAGTTTGGACATGTTTGATTTTTTTTTTCCTACTTCTTCCGGCTAAATACCATCATAACCCCGTAGCGTAATATTTCAATACAAATATGATACCAGCTGCCAACAACATAAGTATAAGACTCAATGTCTCCAAAAAGATGAAGACATTCTTTCCTTTGGGGACTTAATAATGGTCATTATGAAGTATTTTGACCATCATAATTTAGAGAGATGGTTGGACTTCAGATGTCTGAAATAAGTAGCTCCCAAGGTAGTGTCAGCTGGCACTTTGTGAAGAAGATTAAGAACATAGTTGTATTGGTTTTACAGCTACAGAGAAGTCTGCTTCAATTACACAGTACACATAGTCTAATAAATATGTCCCAGGAGAAATAAATGGCTTGCAAAGCTGGTGATTGCTGATGGCTTACAGAGCCTTTAACCTCAAAGTCACAAGCCTTGAACTGGCACAGGTAAGAGAGACCTAAAGTCATTAATACCTTGGGCTCCTCAAAGACCTAGGTAAGATGGATGAGTTGTCTTCATGCAATTCCTGAGAAATAAATGGTCACTCCAGAGAAGGTGTCATTGAAATGACATGGAGAATCCTACTATTGCTACTCTCAAAAACATGTGAAGTATACCTGAAGGGTTGAAAACTGAGTGCAAAACAACTAAAAGTATTGAGAGCCTATCTTTGACATAAATATATTCTTCATGCTTGTTCTCTAAGTACTAATATCTTCTCATTTTGCAGATGAGAAAACCAAGACACTGATGGTCAAGTAACATGGCCAATGTCACACAGTCAGTTGACTAGCTGGGGATACTTGGTCTAAAACCAAGCCTGTGCTTTTAAATATTAAACTATATGCTCTCATTCAAAGGTTCCTTAATTGTTTTGGTTTAGAGCCTGCTGTGACAAGATTAATCCTACAGCCATTCATACATACCAAATGCATTTACAGAAAATGTTTAATACAGCTTTATGAAGTACACGGACCTACCACTGACAACTACTAGGTCAATGGGTCAAGGTATCTAGAACTCATAACTGCGACATGCATTTCGGAAGACAGTTCTTTTCTACAGATAGCAGAGGAGTCTATGCGCAATCAATTTCTTAACACATCCCTGATATTTTACTCCAAATCTCAGTACCTAAATCACTGGTCATTCAAGGCTATACATGCTAAAAATATAACAAGATCAGTCTCTGATTTGGGACAATGAAGGACGTCTTTAAAGCTATACAACTAACAGGTTGGCTGGCCACCAGACTTTATGAAATTCAGTTTCAAAGTGGGCAGGAGCTTTTCTAGCTTGCAAATGTTTCCTGACACTACCTAATAACAAGATTTCTTTTTTTAATGGGCTTAGAGAAAAGATATGGAATGAGTCAGAAGTAGAGTGAATTATGGCATCTTCTCTCCAGAAGGGAAAGAAAAAGAATCGTCAACTTAAAACAACCACAAATTTGTCAAGAGGTACATATCATGAAGTCAATCTTTCTATCCTAGGGAATATTCCTACCAAGATCTACTTTTTAAGGGTAGAATTAAGCTAGTTTCTCATATGGTTCTAGGAAAGCTCTCTAACTTTGTGTAAGTTAAAAATATTTGCAAGTGTGGCATTTAGAAGTTGGGTCTTCATCTAAAAATGCTTCTACCTCTAAAGAAGATTTCTTAACTACTATACTGACAACCTGATGCTTCTACTATCTATATTTCAAATTTGAATTGCTTTTTATGCAAATGCCTAAGGATTGACCATGTAATCCACTCCTCTTATCAACAGCTCATTCACAGAGGTCTCCCTAAGACAGGTGAAACTATTGTGGCCTGATAGCCCCATGTAGTTCCTACAAATTTGAAAGTGTGATTTTTAACTACACAGGATGTACGGGGGGAATTATGAAACAATAGCTCAAAGTAGCTCACCGAAAGAAAAAACTGATAAGGATTCCTTTTCTGGGTTGGAAAAACAGGATGCTATGTGGGCCCTTCTTTTAAGGTCACCAGCCCCAAAGGGAAACCTATCACTGTAATTGGTGCTGAGAAGTTTATAGGTTAAAAAACACATGCTGAGGCCCTTTTCTTTTGCATTACTGACTTTTAGGTTGTTTCTTATTCCAACTGCTTATTTTTAGCAATGTAAATTAGGCTCAGGACCAAGACAGAAACCCAGAATACTAACCGGGCTTTTAACCTTATAGGACACCAAACCCCTAAAACCTAAGACTTTGCCTGAGGCTTCTTTTTCTCTCTCCCACCACATCCGTCTCCAAATACATTCTCAATCCATCCGAGTTCATCTCTACTGCCACTGCCTTCTCTTGCTTAGATAACCACTTGAGTCCAGAAACTGGTCTCTGCTTTATTGTTTATCCTCTTTATTATCCACACAGAGGCCAGAGACAACTTTATACAGCAGAAATCAGACTGTACCATCTCCTGGCTCCATGTCCCTATGGCTTCCCAACACCATTTCAATTAAAGACAAACTCTTTGTTCAGTGTCCCACTAAGCCCTCCTGGATGTGACCCTTCCTATCTCTTTCATTTATGTCCTCCTCCTGTACACACACTCCAGCCAGGTAGGCACCCTCCACTGCGGAACTGCTTCCTTGCAATTATCCAGGCATCTTCTCTGGCTGCTCCCTCTGCCTGAAACTCTATGTCTGCAGATCTATGTGTGGGTGGCTCCTGCCTGTCACTCAGGACCCTCCTCAAAGGCCAACCAGAGATCTAGGCAGGCTACCAGCAGATCTGAAGTGGCCCTTTTCTGATCCACTTTATTCACAGAACCCAGTTTCTTTGTTTACATTAAGCCTATCACTCTCTAAAATGACCCTGTTTGCTTATCTATTATTTATATTGTTTATTTGTTTACTTATTTTTTTTTTTTTTTTTTTTTTTTTNTCTTAAAATAGTGTTAGTTTTGCATCCTATATTTTGAATTTCTGTTATAAGATGTACAAATTTTATGATTGTTATATCCTCTTAAGAAACTGGCCCCTGTATCATTAGGAAATGACTCTCTTTATACCTGGTAATATTCTTTGCTCCAAAATCTACTTTGATATTAACGTAGGCACACACCACCTTTTTCTTTTTTTTTTTTCTTTTGAGACGGAATCTCGCTCTGTCGCCCAGGCTGGAGTGCAGTGGCCGGATCTCAGCTCACTGCAAGCTCCGCCTCCCAGGTTTACGCCATTCTCCTGCCTCAGCCTCCAGAGTAACTGGGACTACAGGCGCCCGCCACCTCGCCCGGCTAGTTTTTTTGTATTTTTTTAGTAGAGATAGGGTTTCACTGTGTTAGCCAGGATGGTCTCGATCTCCTGACCTCGTGATCCACCTGTCTCGGCCTCCCAAAGTGCTGGGATTACAGGCTTGAGCCACCGCGCCCGGCCTGTTTACTTATTTATTGTCTCTATTTCAGGGACCTCTTCTATTTTATCAGTCTATCCCTAGAACAGTATCTGGTCACCAGTTTAATAAATACCTGTATCTCTCAAATGCATATATGAATGTGCAGAGCTCATGAAATGAGTTTACACCTTGAAAGCTGCAGGAAGAGCTGATGAGGCAAAGGGGAGGAGCTGCTTGGCCTTTCTTTTTATTGCCATCATCGTTGCAGTGACTGTTTAACAGCTCTTGATCCTTGGTCTGTTTCTTGATTTACTGGTGAGCTGCCAGATTCGGCTCAACTCACAGCTGCCTCACTCAGCACAGAGAACAAGGTTCAGCTGTGCCACCTTGTGTCCTGACTTCCCATCACAACAGATGAGTTTTGGTCTCTGGACAAACTGAAAGCTCAGAGGGAAACACCAAACCCTATAAGCTCCCCACCCCAGCAAATGGATATGTTCTCAAGGATTCTTTGAGATCTAAATCTTCAGGTAAGGATAGCTTCATAGCCTTACTTACTAAAGCAAACTTTTATTACAGCGCTGGGTTCAATGCCTCTCAATGCCTCACCCTTCCCTATAAAAACCAAACACACGCTGATGAAAAAAATATATATATCAGGTCCTTTTCTTAGGGCAAATCCATGAATCTCTTGAGCAGTTTCAACAGACTGATTGATGTGATGGTCACTGTTTTGTCACAAGATACTTCTGCAAAATAGGGAAATTTTCCAACTTGCTCTGGAAGGGTGTGTATTATTTGGCAATTTCAATTAGCTTTGTAACCAAACTGCTTAATTGCAACGGAGGCCATGCCTGGTACCGTATCAAGCTTTACTCCAATATCTTACATTTAAGAAATCACATAAGCCTTAGAAAACACAGGTCACGGTTAACAATAGCAAGGCAATCAGGCTTCAAGTCCTGCAGCACTGCATTATTCAAAGTGTCTGCAAGTCAGACCTAAAGAAGCCATTTACTGAGGGGTCAGGTTTGTCCAAAGAGCAATGACATAGAGAGAGCAGCCCCAATCACCTCCCATGGAGATATTAAATGTCTTCAAAATTCTCTTGCTGAAACAGTATCTGAACTGGTCTAAGTGATTATGTGACTTAGAGGGGAAAAAGCTGTTTCCTTGATGAAGTCAACTTCTAATGAATTGCTGCCCCATATAGTTCTGAGGGGCGAGAGATACTCGGGTTTTGTTTAGCTATTAGATTTCAGGTTTCAGTGAGGCAATGCTCACTGTACCAACTGGACTGGCTTAAAGGCTGAGTACAGGAATCAGTTTCACCCACATACACCCCAACCCACACACTATCCCAGTTAGGACAAGTCTCAATTAGAAGTAACTTTTATAGGTCAAGTACATTGGAGATGCAGGAAAATGCAAGAACGGTGAGGCCCTTGAATGAAATATTTCAGCTGGGAACAAGAAGTATAACAGAGAATTGCATTTATGGCAGGGAAGAGTAAGTACAATGGAAATGAAATACATGTTGACTCAGTAAGCACTCAAGTCAACAAGTTTCTCACTGTGGAAAATAAATGCCAAGATCCTTTTGCTTTCTCTCTTGTCTGATTCTAGCTGTTTCCTATTGTTTATTTATTTTTTGGTAAATGAAGCTCTTATCAGGCTTAGAGTCAATGCAGATGATGATCTTAATGCAAGCAAACACAACTTGAAATGAATTTTTTAAAGCTGTCATAAAGTTTCTGAGACTGCTTTTTACATACAAGAAACCAGTCAAGGTTATTTTGGGGTGCCCCGAGCACATTAAATATGCTCGATTCACCCAATTTTGTCTTGCTCTTGGATTTTACTTCTCTGGGTTACCCTGATAACTTATATAGGACAAAAGAGTTTCATAAAAGGGTGTGACTAATAAATGTTGTGTAACATAAGAGTGACGAATGTAACCCTGGCCTTGAATCTAAACTCTTTCTTCTTGAATGAAGAGCTGGGGGAAGCAATGATAAAAGAAAAAGGGGAACACCCATTTGCTCTTCCTGAGGTTTGGATGCCAGAGCCCCACTCACACATTACTTCGGTAGCTCTGCTTTCGTATCCTGTTCTATTCTCAACCTCCTCTGGGCCTTTCCCTATAGCAGTGATTCCTGGATTTTACATTTCATAAGACAGCAGATTTTGACAACATAGAACTGAGCAATTGATCCTAAGTTGCCAATTTCTTTCTTTTGTGAACTAAGAACATTGAAAAGGAGGAGATAAATGACAACAATCTTTTCATAAGAAAAAAAAAGAGCCACAGGGCGTGGTGGCTCATGCTGGTAATCCCAATACTTTGGGAGGCCGAGGCAGGCAGTTCACCTGAGGTCCGGAGTTCGAGACCAGCTGGACCAACACGGAGAAGCTCTGTCTCAACTAAAAAAAATACAAAGTTAGCCGGGTGTGGTGGTGCATGCCTGCAATCCCAGCTACTCGGGAGGCTGAGGCAAGAGAATCCCTTGAACCCGGGAGGCAGAGGTTGTGGTGAGCCGAGATCGCGCCACTGTACTCCAGCCTGGGCAACAAGAGCAAAACTCCATCTCAAATTAAAAAAAAAAAAAAAAAAGAGAAAAAAAAAAGAAAAAAAAAAAAAAAAAAAAAAAAAAAAAACAGAAGAAGAAGAAGAAGATCATTACCTAAACAGGAGAATCTTTCATACTGGAAAATCTTCACTTCGTGAAAACCTACCACTCCATCCTGGTTCTTCTCATCATTGTTTACTAAAGGAACATGCTGTCACAGACCAAAAGGAACACATCTCCTACCACCTTTCCCTCCAGGCTCTTCCTTTCCACCTTCCCTAATCTTTTCTCTACTCCAGACAACTAATTCAAAGGTACTGAAAACAGTAGGTCTGCTTCAGCCTCTCCTCCGCCTCTTTTCTCGTAAGTCCCATTCAATGTGACAGAGCAAGGGGCCAGAAAATAAGAAACTCTCCATCAGAGCAGGGCAGTGCTGAAGGTGTGACAGGCCCTCATCTTATTCCATCCTCTTGACAGCGCTGAGAAGGGTGCAGTCCTACTCATACTTCAGATGATAATCTGGAGGCTCATGGACATAGCCCAGGGCTGGCTCAGGCTACACTGCTGACTGATAGCAGAGATCATGCTGGGGATCCTCACAGCTGACTACACAGCCACTCCATTACTGAGGAGATACAGACGCAACACTAAGAAGAAGTGGGGAATTCTCCAATAAAATTTCTTCAATCCATATTCAACAAAAAATAACCCAGAAGTGGATTTCATTTGTACCTAAAAAAACAGAACACAGCGTTTCTAACAAGCCAAACCAAATGGGTGTTGAAGGGGTTAAAGCAGTGGTTCTCCAGCACATCTGGTTTTGCTCTTTACAGGACATTTGGCCCTGTCTGAAGACATTATTGGTTGTTAAAACTGGGGAGAAGGGGGTCCTACTGGCAGTTAGTGCTAGGTTATAAAACAGCCTTCTCTTCCTCCTTCAGTTGCCAAAGTCTAAGTGAAGTTGCTTTGCAGATGCAGACAAACTATATAAACATAGAATCCCATTAATTCATGGGCAGTGCTGTTATTTTTTTCAATGCAATCATCTGCCATTTTGGTAAGTGGTATCTATGGCAAAAGTAACTACAGAGAATGTAAGCCATTTTAAATTTAGAAACAACAAAATATCTCAGAGCATGTAGACCTAATTCCAACTATCTCCAAGTGATTTTGAAAACAAATTCGTGTTTATGTAACTATAAGAAAGCTTTTAAAACACTGCTTTTACACAGGTTCATCATGCCAAGACCCCTTTGCGTACTGATTGCAAAATAAAAGCCTAATTAAAAACTCAGGTTGCTGAATGAGTGGAGTTGACAGCCAATGCTAGGGAAAGAAAGGGATTTCCTCCATCACAAAGTCATAACTGGTCCATCTTGCAGCTTCCTAGTTATGATGACTGCTATTCTATGACACAGTGGAAAAGGAACTTTAAACAACCTTGCATCAAACACAAAGTTCACAAAAATGGTATATTAGAATTTTCATGGCAAAGGTAATACATCAAATGAGATTTCCAGAAAAAGAATGAGGCCCGAGACAATGGGGAAGCTGTGATTAACCACACTGTATTTTTGATGTTTCCTTCATGGCACTCCTCTATAATGAGAGAAGAGCATAATGCTAAAGTTTGTTGAATGAATGAATGAATGAATGACACTTATTGCATATGGTGAGAAACCAATAACGCTGAGAACAATAAAATGCAAAAAGGAACACTACTAACAAGAGTCTGAAATAAGCCCAGGTAACAACTTGGCACACAATAAAAGGCATTTTCTATGTTGCCAGTGGCAACATATTACTCTTTAGGGCTCCAGGCTATTTTTGAAGACATTAAGATTCTACCAGCAAGATGTTTGAACCAAAAAGGATTATGTTCACAAATAGGTGACATGATTAATATTTAAGCAGAAATACAAACAGAGGAAATACCAGGTAAGGTAGAAGTTTTAACTTTACAGGTGACACAGCAAAGACAGACTCAGTAAGCACCATGGCAAATACTTCCCTCCATATGTTGGTAAAGAACATGTGATTTCATTTGAGGAAAATGAAGGAAGGTGGGAACATTTTACACAAGGTAAACTGTCTCAGATAACGGTTTTGAAAATGCTCAGAACTAAAAAATGCTTCTAATAGAAGTAGGATGATATCTCTTGCAATAAAGAGAAGCTCAACAAAGTGAGGCTGCAAAACTGATATAAGGACTGGGGGTGAGGGGTGGGGGATGGACAGCATACACTGGGGCTTGTCAGAGGTGTAGTGAGAGCATCAGGAAGAATAGCTAATGAATGCTGGGCTTAATACTTAGGTGATGGGATGATCTGTAGCAAACAACCATGGCACACGTTTACCTATGTAACAAACCTGCACATCCTGCACATGTACCCCTGAACTTAAAGTTGGAATAAAAACTGATATAAGGGAGTATGCTATCATAATAATATTCCTCATAGCAAAGACTTTTCAAATGGGAAACGCTATCCAAAAGTAAGGGTAGGAAACAAACTCCAAAGTTAAGGGCAGAAATGTCTGATGATATATGGTTTCTCTCTCTCTTTTTTTTAAAGCATAAATTAAACAAAAAGAAAGGAGAAGTTACCAGTTACTGGGATTTTGAGATGGTGGTGAAAAGAAATTCCTAGGAAATGGTTCTACAACAGGCCTGCACATTCATGCATGATATCCTTGCCTTTCTTGGTGTCTTTGTGTATGCTGTCTTTCGGTCTCAAATTCAGTTGCCTTGTGGGCCACAGGTACACAATGGGCAAGAGTAAGGACAGATGCAGGAAATAGCAGGCCAGGGCGAAACTGGGATTGTTGGCTCCAGCTAAATGCATTCAGATCTGAAAATTTTTTTTTAAAAGACCGATTAAAAAATACATGAGTGGGTCATGTCAAATACTGCCCAAGGACCAGTTGGTAACTTTAAATCCTTCCTACATTTCAAAGCACTGCTTTAGTCCAGGTGTTCTTAGCAGAGGGCGATTTTGTCCCTCAGGGAACATCTGTCAATGTCCAGAGATGTTTTTGACTGTCACCATTGGAGAAAGGGGACAGGTATGTGACAGGTACCTACTCAGTAGAGACCAGGGATGCTGTTAAACATCCTGCAATGCACAGGAGGGGTTCCCACAACCAACAACTGTCTGGTCCAAAATCACAAACTGTGGAGGCTGGGGCACTCTGCTCCAGTTCAAGTAGACTCTGTTATCCGCCCCCCATCCCCCACCATTCACCTCTTATCCAAATATGTTCAACACAGACTCAGACTACATGTTACTGCTGGTAAAGCTCACTTGTTAGTCTTGCCTCCCTAACTAGATTGTGAGTATTATTTTCTCCTTATTTCAGAACCGTGCACAAACAATATCCTCAGTCCTCCATGAACAAGTATGGGTCAAATGGAAAGGGGCTTGTCGCTATTATCACTAGGACTATGAAATTAAATAGGAAAGCCTCAAATAAATAGAAATTTCAATAGTTTGCTTTTAGAGGGAAAAACAATCATCAAATCTAGTTCCATCTTCTGCAGTTTACACAGACTAACTCCAAGGCCTACCCCTTCTTGCCTATGTTGCATCTCATCTTCTTCCCCTTCTTAAAGACTTCACTCCTGCAAAGAGGGAGTGCAATGAATCCTCCTTTCTCTTCCAATCATTACTTTCTCCCTGTCTTTTGAGTCATCCTTATCCATACACAAGAACGCTGTAGTATCTCCCACCTTCAAAACAAAACAAAGCCCTCTCCTTTGACTCCACACCCCTCTCCAGGACTTGTCCCACTTTGCAGCAGATCTTCTTGAACAGCTTACCCCAATCCCTACCCCACCTCCTTCCCTCTCCAGCCTCTCCAGCCCAAGTGCATTCGCAGCCACATTTCATGGGTCCTGCTCTCAGGGGACGCCAGCCACAGGCAGCGTTTTCACCCTTGCAGGCCTCTACTCCTGGCCCACGAGTGCTGCTAGAATCTCCTTGTGACACTGTCTTCTCCTGGGTTCTGTGATACGACGCTTTCCTGTTCTTTCTCCTATCTGCACTGGCGGTTCCATCTTTACTGGGGTCTCCTGCTCAGTCTGACCCTTGAATGGTGATGTGCCTCAGGGTTCTGTCTTGCACTTTTTCTCTCTCCTTCCCGCTCTTTCCCTCAGTAAACTCATTCAGCCCCATGGCTCTAAATACCCTCTGATTCTGACTTTTACAAACTTAAGTGACTATGGTCCACAATGGGAAATACATTTTGTAACACATTCATACATACACACACATGTGTATGAATGTGTTATAAAATGTATTTCCCATTTTATGAAACATTTGTGTGTATGTATGCATGTATGCATGTGTGGGTATACACACACTGTAAATGTTTCATAAAAAAAGGACTTACCTTCAGTGAGTGTGATATACTCTGATGTTTTCTATTTCACTTCCAAGAAAAACACTGGGTGTAGCCCAATACATTGATTTCACAGCCTAGTAATAGGTCACAGCCCACAGTTTGTAGAATACTCAATGAGACGATAATGCCCCATAAATGTGTATTTCTCCTGACCTAACCTCACAACCACCAAACTCCAGATCCCACACAACTCGCCTACATTTCTGTTTCATTCAGTTGTCAAATGGGCTTTCATAATTAACAAGTGTGAGAAGAAACCCTTGATTTTACAGCTCAAGTCCTACCTACTTCTATCCTAGGATCCACATCTCAACAAAGATTCCTCCCAGGTCAAAAATTCTGGGGTCATTTTGGCTCCCTCCCTTTTCCTTTCCTTCAGTTGTGGTCAGCAAATGTGGCCCATGGGGCACATACAGTTTTCTTGGAACACAACCAACCCATTCCTTCACATATCACCCACTACAAGGGCAGAGTAGAGTAGTGGGGACAGAAACTGTAGGGCCCACAAAGCCTAATATGTCTACCCGTTGGCTCTTTATGGAAGAAGTATGTCCCCCCATTCTACAGTCAACCTATGGAGTCCTGCTGACTATTCTTTAGGTGTCCCAAGTCCCCCACTGCCGTGATCCTCTGTCTGCCCTATAGTCCAAGCTGCTAACACTCTTGCTTGAACTACTGCAAAAGCCCTCACAGGTCTCCCCTTCCACTCCTGCTCCCCTAAAATACATTCTTCACATATATGCCACAGGGACTATCTGAACATGTTACTGAGAGCCTGTCCCTTCACCATGTGAATCTGGACCTCCCACTGCAAATGGAATTCGAACTGCAGGTCTGGCCTCCAGTCTCTGACTTCGGCCATCCCCATTCCCTGCTCCCCTTTCTCCAGGCACACAGGACTCTGTTTCAATTCTTTCTTGGGGTCTTTGCACTAACTGTCCCTTCCTGCTGGAATACCGTTCCCTTCTCTGTGATCACTCAAGTTTCACCTCTAATCTAGAAGAGCCCCCTCACCGCCAGGCCTGCCACACCTGTTCACTTTACCTGCTCTGATTTGCTTCACAGCACTTTTCTTTAGCTGACATGATTTTGTTCATTTGTTTATTTTTGTGCTTTCCCCCCCTTCCCCTAGAATAAAAGCCTCATGACATCAGGAGCCTGTTTGTTTCATTTGCAGATGACGTTGCTCTATTCCCAGTGCCTAGACGATGACAGGCACGTGATGTTAATGACTTTGTCCCCCAAAAAGAGACAAAAAAGCAACTTCTTTATATTCAAATTCCACACTTAAATAAAAGCACAGCACAATAATTCTACAGCCTGCCAGCCAAGGGAATGAAATTCTATCACTCTTCCAGAAAGGGGAAGGGATGCCACCACACCTTAATGAGAATTATAAATCACAGGTGAACACATTTGTAATAAATAATGCATATAAGTAAGTAACTCAATGCATTAAGTTTACCTGCAAGGAGAATGAGACATTGTCTTGTAGAACAAAAGTAAAAGTTTTAGGTGTGCCAACCACTTTGCATTATGAATATAACAGAAATAAAACTCAAATCATCCAGTAAAGTCTGAGTTGCATACAAATGTTAAATTTACCAAAGCTTGCTTAAGTTTAAAAACCATGAGATCAAAAAACCATAAAGAAACCAGAGTTCCTTAAGATGTGAAAGTGAGGAATAATTTTTATGCATTATGTAATGAAAGACAGAATCAAAATAGAAACATTTTTATATTTATCTCATCTCTTGCTGTAAGTCATCTCAAATATAAATGTGACCTATCAGTCTACAAAGAATTCTCAAATAAAATCCCTGATAACTTTAAGCCATGGCAATAAATCAAAATAGCAACTTAAAACTGCATTATGAATAAAGGCCAGAAGGCTCCTTTAATACCAAATTGGAATGCCATCCTGTTTAGCATGGTGGAAGTGCTAGGAAATTTGCTAATTTTAACTTGAACAACTTTTAACAGCTAGAAGATGTTAGGCAGCACGTTGGATGTCACAAGAGGACTCAACTTATAAAATTATTAGAAAATACAAGCGCCATAGATAAGTGGTGAGTGAGGTCAATTAGTTTGAGATACTTAATCAATGAATCAGATAAACACACCAAGGAGACTAAAGTCTCCCCTTTAAAATAGACTTCTGACAAACTGTAACTTGCTGATAGCTCATATGGCAGATTATACATATTTGATATATAAAACTTTTAGTTGCGTTTTTCTTGTGTTTTGAAGTTTCTTCCATTTTTTGGATTAAAGCTACTTTAATGAAATAATTTAATTTAAGCTCCTTATATAACATCAGTCTAGTATAAAAGCTGAGATGCTTCCCGGCCAGGTGGAGGTCCTGTAATCCGCTTATAAACTTGATGACACCATGCCAGGATAGAGAAAGTCGAGATTGCCCCCAAGCACTTATACTTTACAAGTCTTAAATCCTCTAAGTGTCAATTCCTTGCATCCCCTAACATCCAGTTAACACATATAAAGAACTCGGAGCAGTGACTAAACATGGAAATGATGTAATAAACAGGACCTATGTTTATTACTCTCTGCATAAAAAGAAATCCATTAACCATGAAGGTGCCTTCAATTCCATATTTTTCTTCTATTCAAATGTATGAAAACAAAAGAAAGGGTAAAATAAAGGATCTCAGTCTCTCACTTCTGAGGGTGAAACAATTAAAATCTCTAGAACTGTGCTGTGTACACTTGATCTTAGCCAAAAGGCCAAGAAGCGATAGAACTGTGCTGTGTAACAGCACTTCCAGCGATGGTGGAAATGTTCTCTATCTACACTGTCCAATACTGTAGCCACTCGCCACATGTGGCTACTGAGCTCCTGAAGTGTGGCCAGATGGACTGAGAAACTGAAATTTAAATCTTACATAATTTTAATCACGAGATAGTGGCTACTTTACAAGATGCTGGAGAACAGGCTTTGGAACCAACATGATTCCCTGACATGAAGCTTCCTATCTTGGCCTACGGACACAATGAACAATGCATCTACTAGTTGTTCAGGGCAGCCTGTGAACTGAGCACACAGCTATTGCAAGCAAACAGACCTGGGTTCAGAGTCAGAATCCGTCACCTTTTAGCTGTGTGACTGGGGGGTGGTCAGTCTCCCACTGCCCATTTCCTCAGCTATTATAATGCTCACACCTCAGAAAGTTCTCTCAGGATTAGCACTTATGAAAACAAAGGGTCCTGCATTAACTCATCTTTTCATTCAATGCAGACAATTTTCTGAACACCTATAATGGGCTAGGCACCATTTTAGGCAGCAGGGATAATGTAGTGATTGCAACCAAGTTCCTTCTCTCAGGGGGATCACAGGTAGGTATAGTGCCTAAGAAAGATCATGAGAGCAGACAGCGATCATGGGAGATGCTGCTTGATTTAGGAGGAATGGTCAGAGCAGAGTTCTCAGATGAAAGGGGATGAAATAACCTCTGAGCCAAGGCCTGAAGGATGTGAGTGAGGAGGTCCTGTGGCTACCTAGGAGGAAAAAGTACAGACAGAGGGAGATATAAGTGCTAGGGCCCTGACACAGGACTTTGGAGTTCACGCTTAATGATGGGAAGCTATTCTGACATGAGGACTGCCTTGATCTGATGTACTTTAAAGCACTGTAGCCGGAGGGCAGACTGGAGGAAGCACTGAGACCTGTTGCCAGGTCACTGCAAGGCCAGGTGCCCTACAATGGGTGGTAGAGGCCAGGGAAGGGGTGAGAGGTAAACCAAGTATGAGTACACTGAGAAGGGAGAACTGGCTGATGGGAACATATAGGGTATTTGCTGATGGGAACATATAGGGCTCCAACATTATTAAGATATCACTCTATACGCAACCTGAATTCCCCTTTCTGGGGCCCTACAGCTCAATCTGAGACATTGTGGCAGTCAAGCACTTAAGCAGTACAATGCACAATTCATTCTCTGGTCCAAGACCAGAGGGCAAAGAGGAGAAGTGCCTGATCACCCGGGTTTAACTCTCTGTGCATGGCTCACTGTGGTTCTAATTATGATGGTTTTGTATCATTTCAGAAACACACATGTGCGCGCGCGCGCGCACACACACACACACACACACACACACACAGAAGAGCTAATGCTAGTGATGCACTTTGGTAATGAGATTACATACTGCTTTCTCTGTTTGGATTGATGATGATTTAATGAACTAAATATCATCAGTAAATTTTGATGAGAATTAAGAGGCATCACTTTGCCCATAGACTTCAGGCTTTACTCATTTCTTTATGCATAAGATACAGTCATCAACAATTATGGTACTGGAGGAATTTCTTGCCTGTAAGGCAGGAGGCTGTTGGGCAGAGTGGTTAAGCACTGTCTAGGGCCAGAATTTCTAGGTTCCAATCCTAGCTTTGCCACTAACCAGCTAATTTGGGTAAACCACAGAAACTCCCTGGGCCTCAGCTTCCTCTTCTCTAAAATGGAGCTAAGATTGTATTTACTTCAGAGGACTCTTATGAATTATATGTAAAATGTCTAGAAGCATGCCTGGCACATTGTAGAAGCATTTACTGTTTTCATTACAAATTTTATGCAGGTTTTCCCAACTAAAACAGAATTTTCTCCTTTGCTTTATACTAATTCATACCAAATTAAGCTGTGGGGTTTCAGCAACTAAAACAAAAACAATTCCTTCTTGTATTTTGTCCTAGCATAGAAGTTAACAATCACTGCCTTCATTTCACAAGGATCCAACCCATCATCACATTGCAAATTGGTGGCAGTTTCAATGTGGTTGCAACAATGAAGTCTTGAAAGGTTTTATTTACCTTCTTGGGCATCTGTCTGTGCATGAATGTATGTATGTGTACTGCATGTATCATGGTAACATAGCTGGAACATAGTAAGTAATCAGGAAATGACAGTAGTAACACTATCATTACCATCACCACCACCATTTTCTTATCTGTTTTGCCTTTTAACTCATTATCATTTTTCTAGAGTTATGAAGTGTGCTTATAAAGCTAGAGGATTAATCTTCTATTGTGACTGGTGGATCAAGTTTAATTTATTCAGCTATGATTTACTGAGACCTTATCGCTTGCCAGGTTCCCCAGGAAGTGCCAGGGACACAAGAGTAAGAGTCAGACACACTACTGCCCTCTGGGAATTTTAACATTCCATGAATTTATAATCAGACCTTGAAATTATTTAGTGGCCTGACCAAAGTATTCAGTATATATGGTTTGTGCAAACTAGAAAGGAAAATATCACTTCCATTACTGTTGTGATCAGAAAAAGCCAGTGGGAGATGGCACTCTAAATGAGCATCTCCATTCAGACAGCAAGTCCCCCTTCTATTCTCCTCGGAAGTAGAAAAACGTAGAATGTGGGAACTGAAATGGATCTTAGGGAAGACTGAGAAATCTGTCACTTACAAAACAGACTTTAAAAGATGAACATTACTCAGAAATGAAAATATTACGTAAGCTTTATAAACTTATTTTCATCCAACTTATAGGTCAAAGAATCAAAACCAGAAGGGACCGTGGAGGCAGAAGCCTAACATTTTTTGCAACTCTGGTTGTACATCAGAATCACCAGTGGTACCTGGGCAACACAATGAGACCCCGTCTCTACAAAACAATTTTTTAAAAGAGATTAGTCACACATGATGGCACATGCCTGTAGTCCTAGCTATTCAGGAGGCTAAGGCAGGAGGATCACTTGAGCCCAGGAGTTTGAGGTTGTGATGGGCCATGAACATGCACTCCAGCCTGGGCAGAAGAGCAGGACCCTGTATCAAGAGGAGAAAAAAAAAAAAAAAAAACCTACCAGTAGAACTTCTAAAAAAACAAAAAAACAAACAAACAAAAAAAAACAAAAAACAGATGCCTGAATATCATACAAGCTGTATGGCCCAGCTAGAACTTTTTATAAAAAATAAAATACAAATCCTTCCCCACCCAGTTGCTACTATTGCTTTATCATGTGATGACTACTATGTCAGGAACTGGCACAAATGCTACCTTATTTATTTAATCTATGTACATCATGCCCATTTTTTTCAGAAGTCTAACTAAGCTCAGAGAAGCCAAGTGACTTGCCTAAAGTCACAATGCAAGTAACGCAGGAGCAGGATTTAAACTTGCATCCTCTGGCTCCAGAGTCCTGTGGTCTCTCCTCTATATAGCGATAAGGTCATCCCATGCATAAAATCTGAGCCAGAAAGGAGTGCCTGAAACATTCTCTAGCTCAAAACATTCATCTTTTAGATTAAAAAAATAAGTGTCAGGGTAGAAGTAGTACCCTTCTCAAGCACATACAGCAGCTTACGGGCAGAGTTTGTACTCAAGGTCAGCTCCTGGCATCCCGAGTTCACTTTTCTTTTTAATACATGCCTTCTTTCAAAAGTAAAACATAGGATCTTCACTTGCATACAGTGTTGCCAAATCTTTTCTTGAAACAAGAGTGTTGTGACTCAACATGAAATTACGTCTTAAAGAGTGTCACACCTACTGATAGGTGTGAATTTGCTGAATATCCAAAATATTTGACACAGAGGGGCACAGGTAGTTATGCTATCTACAATGAGCCTTCTTTTAAAAAAGTAAAAAATCTTTATGGGACAAGTTCGATAGCTTTTACAAATTAAAAATAAAAATCCACAAACTAACTTGATTTTCCAAACACTTCAAAGAAGTCTCTACATGCACACTGGTGTCAGGTGACAGAATTTCTGAATGCAGATGCTGTGTTCAAAATAAAAGGATAAAAAGCACTTTCCTGACTGCACAGCAGAGAGGGGAGGAGTAAGGACACACAGTTGGAAGTGGGGAACCAGACACAGAAAGGAGCTGCCCTTTAAAAATCTGAGTGATCGACTGGCAAACAGGGAGATGTTGATGAAGAGATTTGTAAGCAATTCAGGACTGGTCCTGGCTACTTGGGAGTACAGATGAACACCGCACAGCAGCTCTAAGCCTGACTGAGGAAACTAACCCTGGACATTTACAAATGATATTTCAACCTTCAGCTCGATTTCCAGATGAGGGAAGGGGATGGACTAAAATACTAAAATGAAATGTATTAGATCTTGACAAGAACAAATGTCAAAAACAAGCTCTAGAGATTAGGAATTAAAATGGATGCTACAAACATAAAAGCCAGTTCTGTCCCAAAGTAAAAATGGCCCGTTCTTTAAAGCACAGAAAGCCACAACCTCATGACAGGAATTCCTGAGACTCGTGGAAGAGTGTAGATGAGTTTATCAGTCATCTTACTAGCAGTTACAAAATAAATTAGATTTATTAGAAAGAATCGGTGAAGTGGCCATTTACTTTCTCATTCAACCTAGCTGTTGTCTTGTACCTTCATCAAGCCTTCTCATTACATCCCCGCTATACAGAAGAGATGATGAAATGTCAGCCCTGATTCAAGCAACTAATGTATGGCAGAAACAAATATATTTATATGCCTTCCAGAAAGATTAATAGTATCTGGTGCTAGCCTGCCAAGTGCAGATGTACAAACTTTCTATCCTATACATAAATCAAACACAAGACATATGGTGTATTTTAAAGACTGCTGATGTCACAGTGATTTTAAATTACTCATGTTCTGAAATAAACCCTGTAGATGTTGATGAATATGGCAATATATTCTGGATTTTTCATATAAATGTTATAAAATGTAACAGCATTAAGAAGAAGATGGCATTGGGAATTAAGAAGAGAGAATGCAAACATATTTAAAATCAAGGAGTATAGTCAGGCGTAGCGGCTCATGCCTGTGATTCTAGCACTTCGGGAGGCTGAGGCAGGTGGATCCCTTGAGCGCAGGAGTTCAAGACCAGCATGGGTAACATGGAGAAATAGTTTCTACTGAAAATACAAAAATCAGCCGGGAGTGGTGGCATGCACCTATAGTCTCAGCTACTTGGGGGGCTAAGGCAGGAAGATCACTTTAACCTAGGAGGTTGAGACTGCAGTGAGCTGAGATGGCACCACTGCACTCCAGCCTGGGTGACAAAGTGAGACCCTGCCTCAAAAAAATAAAATAAAAAGTAAAATCAAGGAGTATGTTTCTATAATCAGTTGTTTGCTGGCTTAGGCAAATTCATTACAATATGGTTCATTAAGTGTGTAAGTTAGTTGGCTATAATGAAACTTTATGTTTGGTGTCCTTAGAAGTGAATCTAATGGGATAATAAACTTAACACATCAATAACAGAAATGAGAAAGCAGATAGATGAGTTTGGAGAACAAGGTGGTCTGTGTCTGTCAAATGAGCAGTGGCTGAAACAAAGGTGCACCTGATGTACCAAGAACCATTTGAAAGTTTCCAGGTTGTCAGCCACAGTATTAAGCAATTATACAAAAATCAGTGTTACTCAGTTAAGTGGGACAGAACATTGGACTGGAAACCACAGAGCCAGGGTGAACAGCTCAGAACTACTGTGGGGTGGCACCTTCCTACTTCACAGCAAAGTGACAAATATCAGAGGAGAGGCAGGTGCAGGTATGAAAGTGCTTTGTGTATCACTGATTCTTCTATAAGTGCCAGGTTTCATCATCACCATCATCATTATTGTCATAATCGTTCTTATACCCAAGGCATTTCCCACTACATACATCTTGGCTACTGTTTAAAACCAATTCTCTGGGCAGTCAAGTGATCTAGATACAAGAAGAGACTTGAAAATTGGTTAGTGGAAACGACATTTGTAAAAATGAAATTTGCACAGTGCCTTTTGTAACTGCCAAAGCCAGGCTCATTGAGCATTTCAATTCACATAGATAGGTGCTCTGTATTTTGGGTTTCCTTCAAATGACCCCAGCCATTCTGATCGCAGAACACATAGATTCATGAAAACATGAGAATCGGGCTGCTGTGACACAAATGAACTCCTCAGTTGCAACAAACCAAAAGGAAATCAAAGTATGGTTCTTGATCTCTTTTCAAAAGGCCTGAATATGTTGTTCATGAAACAAATCATGGTGACAAGGATCAGGGAAACAGCCATTCTCAGGCCCACTGTGTGAAACTATCAGTCATGACTAATCACATATATGCACATATTCCAAGAGCAAGGCATTTCAATATGGTGGAAAATACTGCTCAGTGTGAGGTCCTGTGTTTTCTGGTGAAGCAGAGGGTGGGATGTGGACTCAAGGAGAAAGGAGGAAGTTTAATGCCTCAAGATTTAGAATAACCCAGATCTCTGAGATCCTCAACTACTTCATTAAAATGTGAGCATGTTGAGGGAAGTGTTTAATATGATTAGCAGACCTCTTGTTTCTGCCAAATAGAAATAATCACACACCTATTCACTTAATACCTATTCATTCATAAATACCTAAAAGGAGTCAGGTGTTGTGTTAAATGCTGGGGACAACAGCTGTCCACATGCATACATGGGCCCTAGCTTTATGGAAATTTATATTCTCATGAAAGACAAATACTGAAAAATGAATGAAAGCATGAAATAATGCCTTGTGGTAAAAAGGTGATGATGATCAAGGTTACGAAGAAATGTGATCAAGATTATATGGAAGTGTTAGGAGCTACTTTAGAAAAAGCGATGGGAGAAGCTCTCTCTCAGAAGGAGACCTGAATGAGACTGAGCCAGCCGGGAAGAGCTGGGAAAGGACCACTCCAGGTAGAGGGGACAGTAAGTACAAAGGGCCTGAGGCAAGAAAAGGCTTGAAGCATTGAAGGAGTTCCATATAAGCAGCCAGTGTGGATAAAGCACCATCAGATGGAGGAGAGGAACATGAGACAAGTTTCAAGGAGTGATCACAGCCACATTTTGCAGGCTATGCAGGCCAAGTTCAGGAGGCTTAAAGGATACAGGCTATTATTACTATTTTTTATTAAAAAAAAAAAACTTTTTAGAGAATGGGGTCTCACTATGTTGCCCAGTCTGGACTCACATGCCTGGGCTCAAGTGATCTTCCCATCTCAGCCTCTCAAGCAGCCAGGACTACAGGTAGGTACCACCACACCCAAGTTAGGTTTTTTAAATCTTAATGTTTTAAAAAGGCACAATCTGATTTCTGTTTTAAAGTACCACTCTAACTGCATATGTCTGTCATAATGTATAAACCATAACTTTTATGCTAAAGAGGTTAGTATTTGGAGAAATCAGTAGGCATTTTGAAACATTTAAATAAAAACGAACTTAAAGGAATACACATTTAAAAAGCCCCCAGTGGTCATCTGAAGATGAGTAAGTTAAGCAATGAATTTGGGACTAAAAAAAAAATTCAAAGAACAAAACAAACCTACTTACCTCCTCGTTGCACCAACAATGTGACCTCACTTCCCTTAGGACACTCAACCAGCATATCCACCACTTGGTTGTGAGTTAGGGCCTGCACATTCTTCTTATTAACTTCCACTATGAGATCCCCTTCTTTCAGGCCTCGGCACCTTGGGCTGTCAACAATCTGTTTCACTCTTTGGCCACCCCCACCAGGACTGTCTGCGATAGTAAAACCAAAGCCCATTGGCCCTTTGACAATATGAACAGTTATGAGTTCTGGCTGAGTGGCTATGGAGGAAGCCAAAGAAACAGTGTCATTAGGATAACCATGAGAACTATTTGAAGTCACGTCTGCTGGGCTGCTTGGCCGGGCATCCTTCATGCCATTGACTTTGCCTGTTTTACTACTGTGGCTAGCTGGTGAATCATAGGTCTCTTGCCCATTCACAATAATTGGTTCTTTATCCAAAATGGCTACCGAGGTCACTAAACTTGTATTGGGGTCATCTGGATCAAAAGGCAATGGATAACCTCGGCAAAGTTCAAGGTCCACGCTGGCACCAATGGGGATGGACTGGAAGATCTTCACAACTTGAGCATGTGTGTGTCCCAAAACACAGGTGTCATTCACACTGACAATCACATCCCCTGTAGAAGGCAAGAGTGTGGGGGTTAAGAAAACAGCACCCATAAAATTGCCATCAGTATTATAATATATTCCACTAATATGAAAATGAACTGAAACTGCACGTGGGTGTGATACTATAGGGCATAAACTGCTTCTATTACTGATTTTAACAGCTAATAAAGTGTTCTTTCAGCACCTAGTGTCTTCCCTGCTAATGAGAATATAATAATCACTGAAAGAACATTGGAACTTTCTCCTAAAAAAAATCTCACTGCAGAAATCCAAGTTTAGAATTCATTTATTTAAATGAGGATCTACATTTTTAGTAACTTATTGCTTTACTGTACTCACACAGTTTCCCAAAGTTAAAATGACTTCACAGGTTTCAATCTGCCCCAAGGAATGAATTTATATAATGTGGAGACTGGGCTCATTCTCAAGGTGTTTAAAGGTATAAACATGTGCAATCATGACGCTGTCTGGTCTTGCTCAAACCAAACAATGTCATGATTGCACATCTTTATGTTCTGGGTTGGAGTCTCACCACACAGAACACACTAAGGCCATGTGGACGCTACCTGTTTCCATCTTGCCATCCAACGCAGCAGGACCATCTAGGACCAAACTCTTGATCTGCAGAAACTCATCAGGTTCATCCCCTCCAACCACCGTGAAGCCAAAGCCACGACTGCTTTTCCGCAGCTTTGTGTGAATGAACTTGCCTTTCAACTCAGAAGGGTTTCGTGTAAAAAAGGGTTTGCCTGGATTAAAATAAGAGAAGCATAAGGAATGTCACCATTGGTGAAAAGGAGAATTTAACAAGATTTGAGACAACATACAGATAATTCTTCAAGCTTATGCCCTAGAGCCTTTGGGCACATAGCATCTTAAGAGAGTCCTCTCTTAATCTGAGGAATAAGGATGTTCCTAGGCCCCAATGTTGATGGAAGGAGGTAAAGCACAGAGTATGTCAACTCCAGGGTCCAAAAGAAGCTACAAGAGAGGGATGAAACTAGTCCCTGTCAGGTGACATACTTCTTGGTTTCCATTCCTGCAGTTTGACAGGAATTGAGCTGCCACAAACCCCTTCACAGCAAATGGAACTGGTCTGTTTTATGTCTTTTGTTTTAATTTTATTTTGCTATATGGCTTCTGATGTGCTACTTTGGGCCTGGCTTTCACTCGAAAAACCAACTGAACAAAAACTTTAGTTTTAATCAAACAGAAAATCCAGGCTGAAAATGCACAGATAATACCAGAAAACATATTAGAGTCACAAATAATAATTTGACAAAAATGTAGAATGACTATTTTCAAAATTAAGGGTCATCACTTTGAATTGAACTCCAAATTCAACTATTTTTCCTATTTATTTGCACCTTTTATTAAATTTATGAAATACCCAACACATGTCTACGGCTAAG
>NW_016806193.1:2625316-2653183 GCF_001698545.2 Rhinopithecus bieti
TATATATATATATATATATATATACACAAGCCAGATGAGGTGGCAGATGCCTGTAATTCCAGCTACTTGGGAGGCTAAGGCAGGAGAATCACTTGAACCCAGGAGGTAGAGGTTGCAGTGAGCTGAGATCACGCCACTGCACTCCAGCCTGGGCAACAAGAGTGAAACTCTGTCTCAAAAAAATAATAAAAATAAAACTAAAATAAATGTACAGATAGAGATATAGCTAAGTTACCCCCAAACATGCTACCTAAGGTTTTATTGAGTTTTCTTGATATATTCACAAATAACATTTTGAACATAAACCAAAACGTTTTCTTTTGGGCTTTACTAGGCACTTCTCTGTAATCGAGAAACTTATTGGAACTTCTCTGATTATCCCAAGTAGTAGACCTAATTTCATGAGCAGCTTCTTTCATCTCTTCTAACTTTACTTACTTCTTATACCCTGTTCTTGCGACACACAGCTTCTCCATCTGCCCTGTTTCTTTTCTATCAAAAATGTTACCCAAAACAAAAAGAGAGAGAGAAAGAGGGAGAAATTAGTTCCCTACACTCCTGCACTAGGAGCCTGGCACCTAGGAAAGAAGGTTATTTTTGGTTAGTTATATCTAAAAGGGCTTAAAAGGTCTCTGGGCATGCATACAATTTTTAATTGCATATTTTAAAAGTTTATGGCTCCTGCAAAGAAGGTTCTTTTAAATTGCCAGCAATCAGAGGTCCTTTCGTTAACCTGCTCTCTAGCACAGTCCTAAAGCTTATTGGAAGCCTGACAAACTACAGCCCTGTCACAGTGGCTAAAGAAAGGCAGGACTTAGAAGGATTCGCCAGGCAAAGTCATCCGCTAAGGCATCGGGAGGGTGGTGTCACTTGTACTAAGAGCTTTGGGGAGACAGCTGCCAAGATAATTATCAGATGGAAATCGAGGTGAGGTAAGATAACCCCCAAAGTTTACTTTAGGGGGAGGAGGGTGAGTGGCCTACACTCTTGCAGCAGGTGCTGCTAGGGCATTCCAGGCGCCCTGAAGGGAAACACATTTCAGTTACGCAGAGACATCATCGACAGCCATTACTTTCGCAGCAAGACCTTCCCTAACCACCTTGCTAAAAATTGCAGCACCTCCAACATTCCCAATCCCTTTTCCCTGCTTTAGTTTTGTCCTTAGCATTTACCACCTTCTAACAGAATATACATCTTACTTATTGTTTTGGTTTTCTTACTGTCCCCCACTCCCATGCATGAGGGGCATTGATACGCAAGTACATAAAACCACTAGAATGTTAGCTCCATGAGTATCTAGAATATTGTCTGGTACATTTTATGTGCTCCAAAAATGTTTGTTGAGTGAGTGAATGAATGAACAAATAAAAGCACATAGAAATGATATTTAACATGTCTTTGAGAAGGCTGAAAAGAGGTGTTTGGGTGTTGGAGCTTTTCACTCTTATTATAGGCTAAGTTAGAAAATGTGAAAATGTGCCTGGCAGTTTATCTAATTAAAAAAAAATACATTAGCATATTTTGTGCTGAGAATGTTAACTTAATAAAGACAAGAGCAGAGCTTTGAAATTATACGACTGACTTCCTTTTCCAATATTTAACAAGGGAGGGAAGATCAGAGGGTTTCACATTTATGCACATTTTATTCCTTTTTACGTATGGGTGGATCATTAGTTAATGCAGCTTTTGGAAAGAAATGCTTTTCACCCCATAAGGAATGGAATTTGGAGCTCTCAGCTGCAGCCCTGTGGTACATGTAATTTTCTAATATCCTAACCTCTGTTTACCAGTCACCAGTGGTAAGGCTTGGTTGTGTCTTACCCAGGGAAAATCACCTGGGTAGCTTTTTAAAATGTACTTATTTTCAGCTCCTTCCTTAGACTCACTGATCAGGACGTTCTGGGTCTTGCCCCAAAGCTCTGCACCTGAATGAACCTTAGGTGCGTATTTCCCTGCCAGGCTGGGGGGAGGGGAAAGAAATGTCATTTCTTGACACTACTGTTTAAATACCCTAGACCAGTACTGTCTAATGGCACTTTCTGTGATGATGGAAATGCTCTGTGTCTGCACTGTCCAATATGGCAGCCACTAGTCACATGTAGCCACTGAGCCCTTGAAATATGGCTAGTGAGACTGGAAAACTGAATTTTTTTATTTTTAACTATAATTTATTTAAATTTAAATGGCAACATGTAACCAGCGGCTTCCATACTGAACAAAATAGATTTAGACTACACAAATGAGGTATCCCACAAAAACCAAAACAGCTAAAAACCTTTCAACCAGAAGTTAAACTATTCCTCAAGAATAGTGTTCAAATCTGTGCTCTGCTACTTAGTGGCTATATGGCCTTGGGCAAGTTACTAAACCTCTCTGCCAGAGTATCACAGGTATAAATGGAGGTAATGATGATACCTATTTCATACGATAGTTGTGAGAAACAACCATGGCAGATAATGTAGGTAAAGTGCCTAGGAAGGTACTTGGCACATAATTAAGAGCTCAATAAATGAGTTATTGTTTTGATGGTGGTGGTGGTAGAGTGAATGTGGTAGAGGGGTAGCTGCAAAAATATCTCTTCAAGCATAAGCTTGAAGCTAGAGAGTTTTCATAAGAGCAAATCTCCAAATTAGCACTTGCTGGGATTAGAAGTACACCCTTGATTAGGGGAGAATTTAGGTGGCCTGTGAACTTGGCAAAATTACTACCAAACAATCTAACCAAATTAGCTATATGGCTTCTTCCTGA
The DNA here is from genome assembly GCF_001698545.2 of Rhinopithecus bieti. Lineage (NCBI taxonomy): Eukaryota > Metazoa > Chordata > Mammalia > Primates > Cercopithecidae > Rhinopithecus > Rhinopithecus bieti. The sequence goes on from NW_016806193.1 coordinate 2,628,065, forward strand.
CAGTCTGTCAACGCTAGATACTGCCCAAGATTAAACACTAGATGGCTAATCAAGACACTTAACCAGTAGGCAGGTAACCCAGAGTTATAACCAATGAGGCTAAAGTCTAGGTTAATGTTTATTGAAATCACAACTTGGAGTCAAATGGTATGGATTTTAACTGGTTTCTTTGGTATCAGTTATATTCCAAAGATTATAAAGGTGCTTGAAAGGTGTGGATCAACAGAGAGACTACACAGTAGAAGGGTTGTAAGAATAAATGAGTCAATCCCAAGGAAAGTTCAACGAGCCTGAACCTTCCCAGACACTGTTGAATGGTATTTAGAAGTGCGGCCTTTTGGAGGTGATTATACCATGAGAGTGGAGCCCACATGATGGGCTTATTCTTATAAGAAGAGGAAGAGAACTAGTCCTTTCTCTCTCTACTCTGTACCACGCGAGGATACAGTGAGAAAATGGCCGTCTGTAAACCAGGAAGTGGACCCTCATTGGACACTGGATCTGCCAGCACTTTGATCTTCGACTTCGACTCTCCAGAACTGATAGATAAATGTTCATTGTTTAAGCCACCTAGTCTATGGCAACTTGTTATAGCAGCCTGAACGAAGGCACCAGTGGATGTCTTAGTCAATCATTAGATGACTAAGGAAATAAGGAAGAGATATAAAGAAATAAGGAGGAAGAGAAAAAAAGAAAAAGAAAAAAAGGTTGAGTGAAAGAGACGTAAGAATCTGAGATGAAGTGTCTAATACAGATAAATACCATCTCAATTCTTAGTTGGTGCACTAAGCATTTGGCACCCAGAACCTGAACCTTCACAGCTTTAATTTACTTAATTTCTAAGATAGTTATGTAAGAAAGTCTGGTGGGCTATTCTATTTGTATATGTGGATGGATGGAGAGATAGATGGATGGATACTGTTTCACTCAATAATGTCATCAGAAATAGATAACAACGGATTATGCCTTGTTTGGGATTATCTCACAGTGAAAAAACAAAAAACAGAGAATCACAGTCTCTTGCCTCCATGGGATTTAAAGTCTAATGAGGAAACTATTGTTAAATAATAGCACATAAATGAACACTAATTACAATGGTTAAATTTCATAAATGTAAAGTACAGGATGGTTAAGAGTAAACATGGTAGGGGAATCTAGCAAAGACCTGAGGTGAACAGGAGTTAGCAGAATAAGAATTAGGAGGAAAAGAAAACTGCAAATAGAAGGAACAGCCTCTGCAAAGGCTCAGAAACGGTCTACAGTTTTGCTAGTTAAAAGAACTGAAAGGAGGCTAACTTACTGTGACAGAGGGGAAGGTAAGAAGGCATGAGCCGACAGAAGGAATTTTATATTTACAAAAAAACCCCACAAAACTGAGGAATCCACAGTCATACTGATATTAATCAACATATTATTATCTACTATATCCTATCTTTATTAAAGCCATTATCACCATTAAAAAGTATATTCATGCCAGAAATTATTTTACATAAATTGATATTAATTCTAATCTCATGACAATGTCAGCTAGTAGAGAAACAATTTCTTTCTTATGAAAATTATAATGAAGGAATTAAAATTTTAAAACGAATTATTCTACTTATCATTTTATATCTAACACAATTAAATCTCTTTTAAAATGTAGAAAGGAAGGAAAATTTTATAGTATTTTATTGCTTCTGTACCACAAACATTCCCCAACTCTGTCAAACATGATGCTTGTTTAAAAGAAAAAGAAAACTAAACACAAGTATTTTCTATAATTTAAGAGTAATGAGGCCTGAAAGTTGCAAGGTTCCGGAACTTCCAATTTTCAAGAATAATCCTCTATAAAGGCCTCATCCTATGTGTGAATGTAAACAAACAAGATCCATTGAAACGTTGTAAACACGCATAAATACCAAAACTGCAGCAAGAATAGGGAATGAGAACTGAAAACACAATATCAAACCATTTGCATTTACAGGAAAGTCTTAGACAAAACCTAATATGTTGGCTAGAATCTTGAAATATCTAATGCTGAGTTTCAGATTTATCTTTTTTAACATACTATTAAATATCTGTGATCTCTAAATCAGTGATTCCTATCTCTGGGATGGGTTTGCTCCCCAGAGACATCTGACAATGTCTGGGGACAATTTCCTTGTCACAAAGAGAGGTGGGCTGTGCGCTACTGGCATCTAGTGGCCAGGGGACATCTCACAATGCCCAGGACAGCCCCACACAACAAAGATTTACTTACCCCAAAATGGCAATGGTGCTGACATTGAGAAACGTTGATTTGAATGATCATTTAACAAGTAGTCTTTATTTTTAAAATATTACAAATAGTTGGAAAAAATTATTCAGGAAGATTCCTAATTTTTCTTGACAAGTCTAACAATACATTTATCATTGCTTTTATTATTTATGGTTTTCACTATCAAAGGAATGACTTGGGGGTTACGAGATTGCACTTTTCAAAATATCTTTTAAAAAATTAGATTTTGAGCTAAAACCATAACACAATTAGAAAAACAAGTACTTTACCCTGAAGTGGAGCTTCTCTGGCTGGCTCTGGATTGCTTGGGGGGTGGTTTGGAATAACAGGAGGCACAAGGGCTAAGTGATCTTCTGTCCATTCTATGAAAAGAAAAGAAAGTTTCCTATTTTCCTTCAAATGGCTCATTGACTTCCTTATGATTCACCTTATTATTAATAATATCCAAAGCAATATACCAAGGGCAGATAGCTTAGATTAAAAAGAAGTTGTTATCTGACCTCACTGTATGAAGCTCTTTTTTTCTTGTCTAAGACGTTTTGGGAAAGAAATATTATGATATAATGAATAAAAACTCCAGTTCTCTCTGGCTGGAAAGTCCAAAGTAACGTCAGTTAAAAACTGTTAGGAAAGATATACAGTCAACTAATGGCAGGTGTATAAGGGAGAAATTTCTCTAATGTGATTGAGACACGAGCTGGGCTGCTGAGGCCAGCTTGGCTTAGGTAGGGAGGAAGATGAAGGTAGATTTCAGCAGACTGCTAATAGTGCTCTCTTCTGCTATCTCTGAAATCCAAACAAGACCTATTACAAATACTCCTGGGTCCTAATTGTAATCTTATTCCCCTTGGAAGGCCAGACATAACTCACAGTGAGTGACCCTTGAGATGGCACCCCGGAATCACTTCCAGCTCAGCTAACACTTTCAATTGTACATTCTCATTTGCAAACGACACTTTCTAACACTACCAAGTTTTATCAGCTCAGGAAAGATACATTAAAAAAATTCTTTTTAGACAAAAAACAACAAATGTTGATAAGGATGTGGGGAAAAGGGAATGCTTATACACCGTCAGTGAGAATGTAAATGACTGCACCCTCTACAGAACCACCACACCATCCAGCAATCCCACTACTGGGTATCTACCTGAAGAAAAAGAAATCATTCTATCAAAATGATACCTACACTTGTATGTTTACTGCAGCACTATTCACAATAGCAAAGATACAGAATCAACCTAAGTGTCCATCAGTGGATGACTGGATAAAGAAAATGTGGTATGTCATGGAACACTACTCAGCCATAAAAAAGAGAATAAAAGTATAAGTCTTTTCCAGCAACATGAATGGAACTAGAGGCCATTATCTTAAGTGAAACAACTCAGAAACAGAAAGTCAAATATCACATGTCCTCACTTATGAGTGGGAGCTAAATAATGTGTACTCATGGACATGGAGTGTAGAATAAGAGACCATGGCAACTTGGAAGGGTTGGAGGGGGATGAAGGATGATAAACTACTTAATGGGTACAACGTATACTATTTGGGTAATGGCTACACTAAAACTCCACACTTCACCACCACTTAATATACCCATGTGTCAAAAGCTGCATTTGTACCTACTAAATGTATATGAGAAGAGTTCTTTTTAGCTAGAAAAGAGACTAAGGTAGATAACATTTCAATGGGTGAATATACATAGACACACATACCTACTCTCTCTAACCTGTACAGTCCAGGGCAGTGGTTGGCAAACTATGGCCCACTAGCCAATCTGGGGCCAATTCCTGTTTAGATATAGCCTGTGAGCCAAGAATAACTTACATTTTCAAATGGTTGAAAAGTAATAAAAAGGAGAATACTTTGTGACATATGAAAATGACGTGAAGTTCAAATTACAGTGCCCATAAAGCTTTATTTGAACACAGCTACATCTATTCATTTACGTATTGTCTACAGCTATTTGCATACTACATTGGCTGAGGTGAGTAGTTCTTACAGAGACTGTATGAATCACGAAGCCTAAAATATTTATTATCTGGCTACTTACAGAAAAAGTTTGCCAACCTGTAGGCTATGGTTTGTATTTATTATATTCAATATTATAGTAACAGAAGCATTACACTTGATATTCTGTTTCATATTCACATATTATATTGAGGAGAGTATTAAGCTTATGATTCCAAAAGATCACAATGAAAAAGTGGGGAAAGCCAGAGTATCTAGTAATAAATGAATGGTTAAATAAAGCAGAGGCATTCATAAAATGGAACATTATGTAACCATTAAAAAGTATAAGCTAAATCTATATTAGCTAACTTTGAAATACGTGCAAGAAATAAAAAGTGAGAAAAGAGGTCTCACATACGTACTATATATGTATAAATTATCGTAAGATTTTTATTAAAATATGCATATATGTATATCCCTAGAAAATTTCTGCACAGGGCTTATCTCCAAAAATGGGAAGGGGGTAAGCAGGGGAGAATTTAATGTTCTATACTCCTGAACTGCCCATATTTTTACAAACAGCATGAATTAGTCTGTAATTTTTAAAAAGCACCCCAAACTACCAGCTCTTTCTGATTCTGTACATGTAATGTTCCTAAAATTAAAAGTTAGTTTCATGCCCAGTAACTCCACTTAAAGTAAAAATGCTAAAAGTGGTTTGGATTTAGCTACCAGTTGCAATGCAAATACTGCGGGGGCAAGAGAACAACTTCCCCAAAGTTCTCTGATCTAATGATGCTCCTTTCTAAATTAAAGGGGAGATTTGGGTGCCTTTGAATTAGGATCTCCACTTTGGCCATCCAGGGGAACATGGAGATGGGGTTCTCTTCCTCCCCACAGGACGTTAACTCTTCAGTGTGGCAAGAGAGGACTCAATCATCAAGGCCAGTTCTGACCACACGAGGGTGTCAGCGCTCAGATTTCGCCCCATGCTCCCCTGCTCAAGAAAAAGCCTTGAGGAGAGGCCAACCTTCTGTCTGCTGCTGCTGCTGTTGCTGTTGCTGCTGCTGCTGCTGCTGCTGTTGCTGCTGCTGTTGCTGCTGCTGCTGCTCAAGCTGCTTCTTCCGTTTGGCTTCAAGAACTGGGTTCTCATATTGTGTCTTCCTGTTGATGTGGCTGGGGAAGACAGCAAATAGTATTCAGCTTGAAACACTTCATCCCACCAGCAAAATGCCAATCAGACCAAGTCCCTGGATTCAAACTGAGCAAAGCAGGTGGTCTGAGATGCTAACCCTTGTGTGTTAAAATGCTCAGTTAGAAAGAGGAAATAAAAATGAAAAGTTTCCATTACTGACTGCTTATATGCACTAAGCACTGGCTACTAGTTTTATATGCATTTTATTTAAAACTCCTCAGTAAATGCCAGGAGGTAAGTCCTATTTTTATTCATATCTTATGAATAAGGAAAGTAAGTGTCTGGGCAGTTAAATAATTCATCTAGCATAATATAGCTAGTAAGCAGTAAACAGGCATGCAAGCTCAGGGTTTTCTGCTTTCAAATCCCAGGATTTTAACCACTGACCCCCTTCCAAATGTCCAAGATACCACCTGACAGGAGAAGCTGCTTTAATTCAACAAGAAGTAGATTAAGGAATTATTGAAAAATAAGATTAAAGTGGCTGTGTGACACTGTCTATAACATACAATGCCAGAACTGCTGTGTAACTGTCTACAGTAGGGTTCACAGAAGCATAAGCATTCATCCAAACAATGAAGTTAAACAAAGAACTCGACTCACATCTGTTAACTATTTTGATCACTAAACATGGAGGCACAATTAAAAGTACAGGCCTTAGGCAGAGAGACTCCAAATAAAGTTAACTAAGTAGACGTGATGTGCTCAAAATGACAAAGATCCAAACACTTAGATAGCTACAAAACTAATTAGGCCCTGCATGGCAAAATGAAAACTACACATACACATACACACACCTCTATAAGCATACATATACAGATATTTTTTTTGCTATGGCCTTATTTAGTGTATGTACACATATGTGTGTGTGTGTATATATATGTATACACACACACATATATATGTGTGTATATATGTATACACACACACACACACATGTATGAGGTCAGGAGTTTGAGACCAGCCTGGCCTACATGGTGAAACCCCATCTCTATTAAAAATACCAAAATTAGCCGGGTATGGTGGCACATGTCACCATATATGTGTCTGTGTATATATATACACACACATCATATATATGTATATGTGTGTATATATACACACACACCAAATATATGTATATGTATGTATATATACACACACATATACACCATATATATACACACACAACGTAAGCATATACATATATGTTTTTCTTTCTTTTTTTTTTTTTTTGAGACAGAGTCTCTCTCTGTCACCCAGGCTGGAGTGCAGTGGTGCGATCTTGGCTCACTGCAACTTCTGCCTCCCAGGTTCAAGCGATTCTCCTGCCTCAGCCTCCCGAGTAGCTGAGATTACAAGTGTGCATCACCATACCTGGTTAATTTTTGTTATTTTCAGTAGAAATGGGGTTTCACTATGCAGACCAGGCTGGTCTTGAACTCCTGACCTCAAATGATCCACCTCCTCTGGCCTCCCAAAATGCTGGGATTACAGGCATGAGCCACCATGCCCAGACTTATTTTTCTTAATTCAAAATAATAGTTTATTAGAAGTTTAGAAGCATACTATTATGATTATTTAGAACTCTTAAGTTTTTTAAAAAGCTAGGCTTTATTTTTTTAAGCAGGTTTATCAATAGAATGGATAGACTGATTGCTCTTAATTTTTATTAAAGGCCTACATGTTTATTTCCTAATTCTTGCAGCAATTTCATTCTAAGAAATAGTCTACCACTAACAGGCACATAAGTCTGAAAAGACACAGGGAGAACTGTATTGTAAGATAACAACTTGTGTCTTCACCCATCAAAGCTTTTGTTATCTGTTCCTGCTCTCTCTTAATGCATAAACTAGTTGAGGGACAATTCAAAACAAGCTTCATATAGTAAAAACCCCACAGTACATCTGTGAGAAAGATGATCTTTGGGGCACACAACAGAAATTTATTTTCTGAGGGTGAGAGGGACAGCCAAGTTTGCCTCTCTGATGCCCCATATTACCAATCCCTCTTGTCAGGCAAAGTGGAGGTGAAAGTTAGTATTGGCCAAGGACACTTGCTATATTGAACTCATAATTTTTACAATAAGATGCTGGGCATCTATTTTATGGCCTGGCACTTTTTTTGTCTTATGTTCTTATCACCAGGGTATTATACAAATGACTTTTCATCACCAGCAGCAAAAAGGAAAGAAAATATGATAGTTACATCTTCAGTGTGGCAGGTAGGATTATGTTTCTACAACATTTATATGGCATTTGCTTCTTTTGAAGGAACTTTTATTTGTTACCTCTCACTTTTCTCAGAGGAAGTTATATAATACAAAGCTTTTTTTTTTTTTTTTCAATGGCCTAACCTTTGGTTTCTTTTAGTATCATCCTATCAATCAACAGTTTTGATGAAAGGAAAAAGTGGGAGCCCAATGCTAGAATAAGGCACACAATAAAGAAGTCACGAGGGTTTTAGACTTTTAAAAATGGGAAACAAGAACCTCAGGCAAGAGAGAAACAAAGAAACACACAAGGTCTGCGTCCTAGGCTAGTTCTCCATTTCCTCCTCAATCCTGGCAACATTTCATAAATTACCTGGCTGAACCTTTTGGAATGTATGAATGAATAAAGAAGTAATCGCTAAGGAGTTAAGATCTGGGCAGAGCAAAAAGTAGACAAATCAGATACTCCTTGTAAAGATAAACAATCCCTCTTCATCTGGTCTACTGAATCCTGGCTTTTCTCATTCATTCATTCAACTAATACTCACTAAGTACCTGCCATATGCCAGGACCATGTTGGGCCTTTGTGATGCAGTGGTGAACAAAAGACATGGATCCTGTCCATGTGAATTTAATAATATGATTTGCTATTTTCAGATTTATTGAATATTTTCTCATTCATTAAAATATGCATACATATTTTCATCATAAAATTAACATTGTTAATTGGTTTGTGCCTTTTAATGATGTCAGGCTGTACTTAACACAAATGTACATAATTATAGAGAGGTATAAACTAATGTGTGGATTGTGAATGGGCACTTACTCTACATAGTAGATACCATAGACAGGGTCTTCAATCTTTTCCCAACCAGCAGGCAGTTCTGAAAATAAAAGAATATTTAGGGCAAGAAGAGCATATTATTGAAGAGCCTGGGTATTTTCAACAACTGAGTTAGGCAAAAGAGGAAGACTCATAAAATGCTTTAAANCATTCATTAAAATATGCATACATATTTTCATCATAAAATTAACATTGTTAATTGGTTTGTGCCTTTTAATGATGTCAGGCTGTACTTAACACAAATGTACATAATTATAGAGAGGTATAAACTAATGTGTGGATTGTGAATGGGCACTTACTCTACATAGTAGATACCATAGACAGGGTCTTCAATCTTTTCCCAACCAGCAGGCAGTTCTGAAAAATAAAAGAATATTTAGGGCAAGAAGAGCATATTATTGAAGAGCCTGGGTATTTTCAACAACTGAGTTAGGCAAAAAGAGGAAGACTCATAAAAATGCTTTAAATCCAATTAAAGCTGTATATCCTAACCAAAAAAAAAAAAGTATCTATTATTTTATCAGTGTATTTTTCTACATGAAGAGCAATTCTTCATCTACTGACTGGTATTTAATGCAAGAAAATAAAATTTAATAAAATGCAGCCCCAGATGCCTTTATTCTAAATCACTATTAAATTAGATTTTAATGAAAATATAGGTTAAACTTGCCTTGAATGCATAGTTCCTATCTTAAATGTTCACAGTTTTCTCATTTTGTTTCTAGGCCATCTTATTACACAAGCAAAAATGGATGAAAATTAATGTTTCATTTTCAGTACAGTAGTGTTGCTTTGCTCTCCTTGAAATAAAATAAAATCTGCATCTTATCTTCTCCTTGTTCCTAATGAAAATGCAGTTGAGTTTTTGAACTGCACACATCTATCACTCAATTGCTATCTCTGGGCTGGCCCATCGTTCCCAGCACTTAACCTGTGAAAGCAGTAACACAGCTCCTGATCCCGGAAAGCTCATTATCTAAGGTGGACGATTTTATTTCTTTAAATGTGGTGGTACCATCACACTAGGGGATGTATGTGCCTTTCTCAAAACTCAACCACGCTCTACAGAACTTCCTAAGGTTTCATATCAAAGGCCAAAACTTTATTAAACAGGTAATAGTTCTGTCTGAACAGGAATCTGTTGTGGAAAGGCCCACTGCACCATATTATTTTACTTGGTGAAAGAAGGGACTAGGTTGTGTTTTTTTGTCATTAAACAATCCTTTCAGGCAGAACAACAGTTATTCAACTTAATTTTAAAGCTTCCCTGATATGTAGTCAAGGCAAACTTACGTAATACCACACTCTAAAGTGAATAATTAGTCCTAGAAGGAGGTATTAAGACCAACTTTGATAGAATACTACAGACTTGAAATATTTGAAATAGATTTTTGTTTAATTCCAGGAATCATGTGGTCACTAATTTAAATAATGATCATGTCATCAGGGCAGAAGGCTTATATATGCTACAAACAGTTCCAGACTGAGGTGGAGGCATGCACATGTACACAAACTTATACAGACTAATTACTTAAAGTTTATGTTTTCTTCAGATTTGGCTGCACATCAAGAGACATTAATTTCATGGTTTTTGCTCCACATGTTACTTGTTTGCAAACAAAGAGACAGGTTTTCCCCTCTTTTCTTCTAAATTAAAAAGAAAAAACATTTAGCAGGTTTTAAAGAAGTCTTTGACTTGTAGGACACATAAGCTACTAAAATGCAAGACAGGTCCAATTCGCAGATGTTGATACAACTCGGCATTTTTATATACTGAGTCTTGCGGACCGATGCAAATTAAATGCCTGGGAAATGCTTTCCCCTTACAAAGCTGGAAATTACCATTTAAATGAAAATGAACCAGGAAAATATTTCCAAAGAGTTGGGAAATCGAAGATTAAAAAAATGCAAATTGGTGCACAGTCATACATTTGTTCAGGGCAGAAGAGTAGGTGGGTGTGAGGAGACTGCATTAACTTTCATAGAAATACCATCTCTTTTCAAAATCTGCAACCTGAAATATGTGGCCTGATTATCTTTAGATAAAAAAGGGGAAATATTAAGCTTTCAAGTTACTCAATTATTAATTTGACAAACATTTGTTGAATGCCTACTGTTTGCCTGAGGGTATGTTAGGCACCAGGGACACGAAGACAAACGCAAGTGCATCATCTAAGCAGAAAATTCAGCCACGTGGTACGTGCTTTGATGGAGATCCGAGGAGAGTACTAGAAAAGAAGGCACCCGTGACTTCTTTCCTAGTGCCTAGTCAACAACTTAATATTCTAGAGTTGAAAAATGGGGCCAGTCAACTAGCATCTCTGGACACTTGTCAGTTTAAACACATCTTTTGGAACAGATGAGCAAACTCCAGAAACTGAAAAGATAGTTTCTCACTTCCAATGTGGTGATTAACTTAATCATAGAAATTAGTCTCCTAATGCTTAAAATAGAAATGGGTCATCGATTTTAAATAGGAAGATATTTGTCCTAGAATTTGTCATTTGGTTCTAAAAAACTGAAAAAGGTATAAAATATTTAAGTCCAGAAAATAATGACATTATAATTTTTTAAGCAAACACTCTAAAGACTCTTAAAAAGGAATCCTCATATGATTAACCACAGTCAGGGAGCAGATGAGACTGCACAACCTATCACAGAGATTTCAGGTGGCTAAGATCCTTTTGGCATTGTCCAGATATAAGATTGAGCTTTAGTTCTTTCATTTAGGCCTACTATTCTGTGGCTTTGGGCTACTTACTTAACATCTCTGAACCGTATCTTTCTCCTGGGTTTACCTCAAAAGTCAATGCTAGATTAAACACGGATACTTCTAAACACTTAGCACAGTTCCTGGTACATAGAAAGTGCCCACAAATCGCAGCTGTTCCAGAAAAGCACAAAAGGAATAAGACAGATGTCTGTGGCCTGTGTACTTGCTACTCCTGCCTCTGAAAGTCTCATGCTGCACTATTTTGTCTCCACAGAGCAAATACTGAGCAAAGATTCTAAGTTCTTTTCAAAGAGATTTGTCTGTGTATAGATTGAAAATCATGTTCAAAACCAGAGATACATTTCAAAACTGTGACTTAGTTTTGGTTGGGAGGAGAATTTATTTTCTTGGCTCTATCTCCCCTAGTTGCTTTCACCATACGAACACCCTATAATTCCAAAAGAAGGTTCTGCAGGTGCTTTTTAATTCTGGGGAGATTCTGCAAAGGATGTGATAAATTCTGCAAACCAAAGTACATAATAGAGCAACTGACCCAGCTCAAACAACAGAGTTCAGAAATGACAACTCTATAATCAAATGATCTGTGTCCAACACCCAAGCCAACTGCCCACGCCTCTCAGAGGCCGATTACAAAGAGGGTTTCCTTGTCACATCTGGAATTGCATTGTTCACTGAAAACCTGACAGTTGCTATTGTTTGAAATTAGGACCCTCTTATTAAGAAAATGAGCAGTGAGCTTGTCAACAGAATCTGAAGTGAATGCAACAGAAAACAGTGTGTGTGCACGTGTGCTACTCTTTACACAGTGGACATGTGCAGGCAAAAATCAAAGGTTTTTTTTTTTTTTTTTTTTTTTTTTTTTATCTCTACCCTTCCTATAAGAACACATTTGGGTCATTTCTACAGTATAGAACACATTCCTCCCTTGTGCTGTGTTAACGGAAAAAAGTACCAAAAGGAAGTATGGAAAAATCCAAGAAGAGGAAATTAGGTAATAAATAATAAAGTTGCAAATAGCTAATAGCATGTGTTGATCACAGGGACAAATAATAAAACACACTTTCATTAAATCCCCTCATAAGGACCATGGGAGCTCCTCTTTCGCCCCTCTTTATGGATAAGGAAAGGGAAGCTAAAAGAAGGTGAATAGCTTCTCGAAGTTTGCATAGCCAGTAAGCAGGGGAGTCAGACAGCTTGATCTGAACCCAGAGAAAGCCAAGACAACTCATGTTTAGAGTCTTTAACAGCATAAGCAAGTCTCCACGATATCACAGTTACATGTGGGTAAAATTCAGAAACTTCTTTCCTGAAAATTTCAAATTCAAATTTCCAGAGAAGCAAATAAGGTTGTGCCCCTGTACACAGCTGTGCTATCTCCACTGGCTGCCAGCAGACAGCAGAGCGATCTCTCACACATATTACTCAGGTAGCAAGAGTAGTTGAAATTGGCTGAACAAATGATTAAGACACTCATTTTGTGTCTGGAAAACCTATTTTTGTCTCTTTCAATTACTTTAACTAATATCATTGGATTGACAAATTCTTTTTTCGATCAAATTAGTTTCAAATTGTTCTATCATTCAGGGTGAACCTTAAGTCATTCCTCTTACAATGACCACAAAAACAACTTATTAAACATCTTTAAAAATAGATCGATCAATAGTTATCGACCATTGTTGGTATGTGCATCAATTACAACAGATACGTTTCAAATGTTACAAAAAACAGAGCCTGGTTCTATTCTATCATAATTCTAGCCAACCAAGACAGATTATCTTTATCTCATGTAACAAAAATAAAGAAAATCAAATGAATACAATAATCTGTATTAAATAGATTTGTATTTTCAGGTCTTCAGGCAATCTCAAAAATGCCAGGCAGATTCAATAATCTTCCTACAGTTCCACTCATACTGATGTTAAACAATCTTCTACTTAAACAATATTCAATTGCTAAAGAATCTTCCCATCAGCCGAGGCTTTCATCTGCAATTTAGCTGAAATTTATGCTTTCCTATCTATCCATCAGCAAATGTATCAGATGGAATGCAAACTAATTTTAATGTTGTTCAAGGTTGAACATAAAAGGACTGAACTTAATAGTGAACATAATTCAATATATTCCAATAGCAAAGAAACAAGAATTTGGCGTCATCTGCTAGCATGAATTATTCCTAAACAATAACTAGAGTAGTCAAGACTTGATTTGCATTGGCACAACTCTAAGGCAAACAGTACATATAGGTGCTGCATCACTATATAAACAACCACTCACTATAACGGCAAGGTCAACAACATGTTGTCTATGATGTAATAACAACATGATCCTAAGACTTAACTATTCAATTCCTCAGTGACCTTCTTTTATTGCAAGTGCTCCTATAATGCTCCTTAAACTAGTCTTAATAGATTTCTGTTTGTTCTGCTTGGCTTTTTTGTATTACCCAAAAAACCATCCACACCAAACAAATAAAGAAATAAGACTGAGACAGGTTACGCGGAAGTTCAAGGGACACAGCAAGCATCTCTTCGATTCTTTCCCAATCCTCACTTTACAAGACTACCTATTACCAATTTGCTAACTCTCATTCTAGTCTCTGTTCAGTCAGACATTTTCTTTGTAAACATAATATATTACAACTCTGCGTGATGCCTGCAGTCAGACACGCAGGTTGTGAGACTGACCTTTCCTGGATAAGCTAGAACGAAAATCATAACTGGAAGAGTGCAAACTAAAGAAACAGAGGGATTAAGCAATTCACTGGGGAAAAAACCATGCAGGCCATGTCATGCAGGTGTCATGCAGCAGCAGCAGGCAGGAAAGGTTTACCTAGTTCACTGTCCAGCTCCTCGGTGTGTACCCCTTCTTCTCCAAAGGAATAGCAGGAATGAGACAGAAAAGAGAGAAAGCAAAATTCAGACACCAGCACCAAGAAAGGAAATCTCCTCAGGAAAACAGCAGCAAACACATCACTCTAGTTCGTCCTTACCTGCATTGTGGCTTATTTCATTGGCTTGGATAGTAAACTCGCGACCTCAGTGTAAATCACAAAACAGGAAGAGCTGATATTGGCAAAATAATTATATGGCTCATTTCCTTGCATGTCAAAATAGGATTTGATTGGTTGTAAAAGATGACAAATACCTTTGCGGTTTCAATGTTCTTAAGTGGGAAGTCACTTATTACAGACCTTATTGGGAGTAAACAAAGCTGTCAGACCTTTCAATATCAGTCCTTTTAATCCTTCAATAATCCTCTAATCAGTGAGGCAATTATACTCACAATTAAAGCATTATTTAACTTACAAGTAACAGTGCTGCTTGAAAAATGGAAGGTGAGGTCAAATTGAGAGTGTGGACTGTATAATGAGCTAACTTTGATGTCTTTCAAAAAGGAGCTGGAAAGATGAATTATGTCAAGATAAAATATATCAAGGAAGAAAGCCTTGAAAACTGCCCTGAAGGAGTGTTGGGAGGCATTTTACTGTTTTTGTGAGAACACACACACACACACACACACACTTTCTAAGTCAAGCAGCTCAGAAATATTAGAATTAAAATGTCCTCAAAAATTTCAGTGAGCAAAACAAGTCCAAATCCTTTCCGTTCTTGACCTCCTCTCTTGCTGTCAGTAAAACATTTTATTATTACTGAGAAGGAAACATAGGAGAACACACAAAAATCATTTCATACATCATGTTTCCCCAGCTATAGGGCAAGTGGCTCCCACAAGCTTCACAAACACAGGGATCGAGCCTATTTTCACCACCACAACAGGCTCAGTGCCCAGTGTAGCTTTCTGCACATGTTAGGTGCTAAATATTTGCTGATGAATGAATGAATGAACCAATCAATCAATGATTGACTTAAATAACCAACATGGGCCTAGACACCTTGTAAACTCTTAACTTAAAAATGATCCCAATGCCAATGATAAGTTTTGATTGGCACCGTTTCTTAAAAGGAGAATCTAGTTTACACAAAGTTACCTGTGAAAATGCCCATTTGTATATTATCTAATGTCTTTGGGAGCATTTGTTCACTTCTTCAGTAGTTATTTATCAAGACCTATGATAAATAGGTCTTGCCAGTCACTATGCTAGGTGACATATCAAAATGAACACAATCGGGGCCAGCCATGGTGTCTCACGCCTGTAATCCCAGCACTTTGGGAGGCCAAGGCGGGTGGATCACCTGAGGTCGGGAGTTCGAGACCAGCCTGGCCAACATGGTGAAACCCCGACTCTATTAAAAATACAAAAAAATTAGGCATGTGGCACTCACCTGTAATCCCAGCTACTCGGGAGGCTGAGACAGGATAATCACTTGAATAGGGAGGCAGAGGTTGCAGTGAACAGAGATTGTGCCACTGCACTCCAGCCTGGGTAACAGAGCAAGACTCTGTCTCAAAAAACACAATCAGACATCTCTGCTTTTCCAGAACAGGAGACAAATCCAAAGCTCACACGAATAAAACTAAAATTAAAATCATGATAAGTTCTCAATAGAGTAAGATACATGAGTGACCTAATCATATCTTTGGGGGCAAAGTCATGGAAAAATTCCCTGAAATATAACCTGAAGGATATGCAAAGTTTAATGTCTGTTGTATTCATTGATACATTCGCATACCTAGGATGCATGTGACATACAGAAAGTATTCAATAACTATTGTGAAATGTAAGAGTATAGTGAAATGTAAGGGTATTCTAAGATAGAAATGCACATTTAACTGACATGAGGCAGGAACTCAATGAGCACTAGTGGGGATGAAGAGCAGAGAGCAGAGAAATAGTGTGAGAAAACCTAGAGAGGTTGACCACACAGGGCTCAGAGAAGCAAGCTATGGACTTGGCATTTCCTAAGCAGACCCTGTGGAGGTTGTCAGTGATAACATCATCACATTTACATTTTAAAAGATTGCTCGGAGTGCAACATAAAAAGGAGAGTGAAAAGAGTCTGTATGGGAGATGAGCATGACCCCAGAGGAGAATGGTAGATGTGGTGAAAAAAATAGTGAATGGATCCAAGAGATATTTAGGATGCCAAGTGAATTTAGCTGGTTCACAGGTTAGAAATAGGTGTGAAAAAAAGTGACAGCTCAAGGGGGAATTTTGAGTATGCATAAATTCACCAGGAATGGAGACAGGAAACGCTTAGAGAGGACCAAATTTGGGGGGAAAGATAATCAGTTTTAATGGTTTTAATATGACTGAGTCAGAAGTCTCTTTGAGACAACTGTTGACATTATCAATCAGGTGGATTAAAATATTGGCCTGGAGTTCAAAGGCAAGGTTGAGGGCTTCTAACTGAACTGGACACAACAATGACAGAAGGAGTCATTCACTAACACCAAAATCTCAAACTAGTTTCTCGATTTTCTGAGATAGGAAATAGAACATATTAAATCTTTACAATAATTAAGTATGATGCTATACTGTTACACCCCATATGTATGACCTACAGAGAACAGAAAGAAATACAGGGACAATATTTGCAACCAATATGCTTTTCTGCTTTGTGTTATAATATAAATAATAACAAGGCAGCTTTGCATTAACTGGCAACAGAAAACGCAAACTGATACTTATCATAATCTGATTATATATTTATACTGTTTGTGTGTACAGGCACACAGATACACATAGAATTTCTACTAGAAACAGAATATATGAATTCTAATATTAAAGAGATAATTACTAAACTAATTGCATTTGGTATGAATATATTCTTGTTCCAAAGGAAATAATATTAATACAAAAGATAATTTTAAGAATTAAAATCACTAGATTTGGTAACAAAATGTCAATTCTATTCAATACTTTTAATCTATGTACAGTTTTTCTCAGTAAAAGCTATTGCAATATTCTATCATTTATAATATTGTATTAACAGGCATTTTCATACATTCCCAGAATAATTACAAAAAGGATATTGACATTGAAGACCCTATGGTAATGAGTGCCTAAATTGGTTTCAAAATCATAAGGCATCAAATAATGATTAAATTATTGTTCCATGAAGTTTTAGGGTTGAATGTGTTTTATGCTCTGATCTTTGAAAATTCATTATTTATGTGCAGGTTGAGTATTATTCAAAATGGTTGGAATCAAAAGATTTTCAGATTTTGCATATTTTCAGATTGGGAGATACTTGTGTAATATACTTACTGGCTCAGCATCCCTCATCCGAAAATCCAAGATCGAAAATGCTCCAGTGAACATTTCCTTTGAGCATCATGGTGACACTCAAAACGTTTTGTATTTTGGAGCATGTTGTTGTTTTGTTTGTTTCTTTAAGACGGGGTCTCTCTCTGTCACCCAGGCTGGAGTGTAGTGGCACAATCACAGCTCTCTGCAGCCTCCTACTCTTGGGCTCAAGTGATCCTTTTGTCTTAGCCTCCCAAGTAGCTGGGACCACAGGCACATGCCAACACGCCCCGCTAATTTTTGTTTTATTATTTGTAGAGTCAAGATCTCACTATGTTGCCCAGGCTGGTCTCAAACTCCTTGGCTCAAGTGATCCTCCTGCCTCAGCCTCCCAAAGTGCTGGGATTACAGGTGTGAGCCAAACCATGCCTGGCCAATTTTGGAGCATTTTGGACTTCAAATTTTGGGATCAGGGATACTCAACTGGTATTATATGTTAAACAGAATACCGAAATAATCAGTACAGTCCATTATCTCTCAAGCATGCAAAATACCACAGCTGAATGAACCTGTTCTATTCCTTCTTCAGGAATGAAACAAAGCAACCAAAATAAAACAAGCATCTTGGTCATGCCTCCTAAGTTAGAAGGACTTTTGTTTCCATTTTAAGTAACTCAGATAAATACCGACACAATAGTCTACGTCATTTAATGTAACCTGCAAACCATGTATAATAGAAGGATCGTGGAGTACAAGGTTTTCACAGTATTATACTTTACTGCCTTGCATTTTCAAAAAATCTTTAAGTTTATATATACAACAATTCTGCACTATAGGACAAATTAATAACGTTCTGTTATCTTACAGTAAAATACATATTTAATATTTATACTACTAATTCACATGCCAGACTTGAATAATGAGTAGCAAAGCAGAGCAAAGCAAACCATTTCCCTTTTCATTTTTCCACATCAAAAAATAATTTTGGCAAAACTTGGGATAGACGTTGGTGTACTGAAAAGGGACACACTAGCTCTGTTTTAATTTTTTTTTTTTTTCATTTTGGAGAAGTAATTAAAAAACCCAAAGCCTTGAAATGAACTTTTTCAACTAAAGCTCTTACAGCCCGTTAGTTCATTTCCAAGATTAACAGGGAGAATGGTGCTCTAGGTAACACCTCAACCTCTGTCTCAAAAGAATACACTTACTACATATTGTGGGTATACTGTAAGTTACACAGAGATTCTCAAACATATCTAGATCTGTTTCCCCTACCTCCAAGACTAGGGAAGTATGTGAAATAAGTAGAGTTCAAGAAAAACTCCCAACTTTTCTCCCTAAGACTTTTAAAAGGTAGGGTTAAAGCTGAGAATGTGTGAGTGACCAGAGCATCTCTGGTTTCTTTATTCCTAGAGACTTTCTAGAATTTTCTCTAAGTTCCTGAAGACAGAGGATGTATCTTCATTTGAACAGTTTGACTGTTCTGCTCCTAATGGAGATATCAGTATGCATCTGTCTTCATGTGTAAACAAATTCTTCTCTTGAAACAACTCTGACTTTCCTCCTGCTTTTGTAAACCACAGTCCATTTAGCAGAAATTGGATTACCTTTTAAAAACTCAACCTAAGACCCGACTGACCTGGCTACGACTCTTTAAAATTTGCACATGTGAACAGTGCCCCCAATTCACTTAACCCAAGACCTGCCTGGCCCCTTACCATCATCTTCACACTCTTCCAGAGGCTTCTGCTGCTTGTTCAGGCACCGAGGGTCTAACCAAGATGTTGTTTTCGTATTATGGCTGCAATCCAGAAACAAAAATAAGGAATTTGTTTGAAAAAAAACAAAAAAAAAGCAAGAAGCCCATGACGGAATTACACTCTCTTGAGTATTTCTTCCTTAACCACAACAAAGATACTTTCCAACAGCAAATCCAAACCAGAAGACGGCCTGAGTTTAGAATTATAAAATGGCTTGGGGAGGGTCTTAGGTAGGCTTTTTACTTACGTAACATATGATTATTAAATTACTGAAAGCTTAAAAGTAATACCAGTTTCATTTTGAAAATGAGTTGCAAATGATACCCCTTGCCTATACCATCTACCCTTGTCTAGATTATTTTAGACTTCGCATTTGTCACAGAGAAAACTTCAATTTATTTTAAATATAACTATGATTTGAATCTTAGATGCTGAAACTCACAGAGAGGGCTGCTATTTCATTCATTATATTACATAAGAATTCTCCTGACAGCATGAAACTACCTCAATTCATATAAATGACTCAAAACTGCCAATACACACCATTAAATCACAGTGTCCTAAATTATGCTTTGGACATAATGATGGCAGCCCCCAATTACTCGTCATAAATAGAATCTGGGCCAAGGATAAGCTTGGAGAGGCTAAACATGTCACTCAACTGCCTTCTAAGGGGTATAGTTCAATTCTAGATGAAGTATTTCAACAGATAGTGACTGGGGCCCTGCAGATATGAAAGTGTACAGACACATTCCCAAAGATATCGTCATTCAATCATGTTAGAAATGTCACCAGAATGGCTGGAAGCATTCAGCCTTTGTGCTTCCCAAAGTAGTGGCTGGGACAAAGTTCTGCTTGAGCCCCCAGGGCACTATGCAGCTAAGGGGGTGGGGCAAACAACTCCAGTCCAGTAGTTCTGGCTACAAACTAGACATGAAAACAAGAAATTTTTTAAAAATTAAGTTTAGGCAGTAACTTAAAACTTTGTTTGAACTGTGACATTTCGGTTGTAAATTTGGGAGTTGGCAGGGCAGAGGGGTTGCCAAAGTTCTTTATTTTTGATTCAAATCTTACTAATTGTTAAAAAAAATATGGCTTAAGAGAAAAACAGAATCTGCAAATGTATACACGTCATATCAACTGTGTTAAAATAAAAATAACAAAAGGTAATATAGCAACCACCACCAATCCTACTTAATGTGACCACATATGACTGCCAGAATCTATTCTTTTACATGTTAAAATTTATTTAATCCTTACAATAACCCTATGAGAGAAGTATTATTAGCATTAAAATTATTGCTTCCCATATTACAAATGAGAAAACTGATAATAGAAAGGTAAAGCAATTTGTCTAAGGACACCCTGCTGAGACATCACAGAACTGGGAATTAAACCCAGAGAGTTTTGCACTAGAATCCATAGTCTGCACTATTCCTATGCAGTAAGATAGTAACAAGAATCATTGTCAGGAGAGTAGATTATGCAGGATTGAGAAAAAAAAAACTGTGTTTAAAACAAAAATAATTGTAGGTTCACATTCAGTTAAAAGAAAGAATAGAGAGATCCCACACGCCCTTTACCTAGAACCCATCAATAACAACATCCTTCAAAACTATAGTATACTGTGACAACTAGGATACTGATACTGACACAGTCAAGATACAAAACATTTTCATCATCACCGGGGTCCCTCATGTGCCCTTTTATAGTCACACCTGGTTCCCTTCCAACCATTCTCCCCAACCCTCTTCTTAATCCCTGGTAACTACGAATCTGACCTCTATTTCTGTAATTTTGTCATTTCAAGAAGGTTATATAGCACTGGGCATGGTGGTACGCGCCTGTAACCCCAGCACTTTGGAATGTCAAGCCAGGCAGCTTGCTTGAGCTTAGGAGTTCAAAACCAGCCTGGGCAATGTGATGAAATGCCATCTCTACAAAAAAATACAAAAAAAACTTAGCCAGGTGTGGCGGCACACACTAGCCAGGTGTGGTGGTGCGCACCTGTGGTCCTAGCTACTGGAGAGGCTGAGGTAGGAGGATCACCTGAGCCCAGGAGGCAGAGGTAACAGTGAGAAGAGATTGTGCCACTGCACTAGCCTGGGTGGCAGAGTGAGACACTGTCTCAAAATAAAATAAAAATAAAAATAATTTAAAAAAGAATGTTTTATAAATGGAATCATTGTATGTCATATTTTATGATTGGCTTTTTCACTCAGCATAATTCTCATCAAGATTGCTATATATATCAATAATCAATTATTTTTTATTGCTGAGTAAAATTCCAGGGAATGAATGTATCACAGTCTGTCTAACCACTCAAAGACATCTGGATCATTTCTAGTTTTTGGCTATTTGGACAAATGTACTATAAACCTTCATGTACATGTTTTTGTGTGAATTTAAGTTGTTCACTTCTCTGGGATAAATGATCATGTGCGCCATTGCCGAATGGTATGAGCTGCATGCTTAGTCTGTCAGGAACTCTTTTCTAGAATGCCAGACGATCCCACCAGCAATGGATGTGAGATCCAGTTTCACTGAATTTTTACTATCACTCAGTGTTGTCACTATTTTTTACTTTAGCCATCTTAATAAGCAAATGATATCTCATTGTGGTTTTCATTTCCATTTCCCCAGAGCTAACGGGGCTGAACTAATTTTTTCATGTGCATCTCTTCCCTCTATATACCCTTCTCAGTGAAATGTCTGTCCCTCTCTCCCTGTCTTCAGTTCACATTCTAACTGAATGGTTTGATTTTTTTTTACTCCAGAGTTTTGAGAGTCCTTTGTATATTCTACATACCAGTCCTTTTTTAGATGTGGAGTCTGTAAATATTTTCTCTGTAGTTTGTCCTTCCATCCTCTATCAGGCTCTTTCACAAATCAAAAAATTTTCATTTTAATGATGTCGAATTTATCATTTTTTCTTTCTCAGGGATCTTGCTTTTGATGTGTCTTTGCCTAGCCCTGTATTTCAAAATTTTTCTGGTTTTCTGTTTCCCTAAATGTTTTATTGCCTTATGTTTTACATTTCAGTCTCTGATGTATTCAGGGTTAATTTTTTTGTATGAAGTGTGGGGTTTAGGTGGAGGTTAGGTTACATGCCTCTGGTCATCCACTTGCTCCTGGACCATTTACTGAAAAGGCTATCTGCCCTCCATTGGCTTGCTTTCAAATTGAATTGCTTTTGTCAAAAATCAGTTGGGCACACTTGTGGATCTACTTTTGGGTTCTACCTTCTGTTCCATTAAGTTATGAGTCTATTCCTTCACCAACACCACACAGTCTTATTATTGTGACTAAATAATAAAGCCACAATAATGTAAATTAGTACATTTCATATCAAGCAGACTAATTACTATGACTTCATTCTTCCTTTCATAATTGTTTTAGCTATTCTATTTCCTTTGCCTTTCTATTTATATTTTAGAATAAACTTGTCTGTATCTACAAAAAGACTGAGATTTTGACAGAAATTACATAAGACCTGTATATCCATTTGGGGAGTAGTGATATCTCTATAAATTCTGAGTCTTCCTGTCTGTCCATGAGACATTGTCTCCAAATAAAATAAAACAAAACAATTTTAAAAGAATGTTATATAAATGGAATTGTATGTAATACTTTATGATTGGCTCTTTCACTCAGCATAATTTTCATCAAGATTGCTGTATATATCAATAATCAATTCTTTTTATTGCTGAGTATTATTCCATGGAATGAATGTATCACAGCCTGTCTAACCACTCAAAGACATCTGGATCATTTCTAGTTTTTGGCTATGTGGACAAATTTACTATAAAAATTCATGTACATGTTTAAGTATGTCTCTCCATTTATAAGGAACTTCTTTGACTTCTTTCACTGGCATTTTATAGTTTACAGCACATAAGATCCAATATATGTTTTGTTAGACTGATACCCGTATTATTTTTCTGAGCAACTTTATATTTTATTTTTGATTTTGGTGATCAGGTATTCATTGCTAGTATATAGACACACACTTGTATTTATTAAATTTTAAATTTTTGTAGGTACATGGTAGGTGCATATATTTATGAGGTATAGAAGATATTTTGATACAAGCATATAATGTATAATGATCACATCAGGGTGAATGAAGTGACCATCTCCCTCAAGCATTTATTCTCTGTGTCACAAACAATTCAATCATATATATTTAATTATTTTTAAATGTATAATTACATTATTATTGATTACAGTCACCCTGCTGTGCTATCAAATACTAGATCTTATTCATTCTTTCTATTTTTTTTGTAGCCATTAACCATCTCCACTTCCCCCTTACCACCACCCCACCACCCGTCCCAGCCTCTGGTAACCATCATTCTACTCTATCTCCATGAGTTCAATTGTTTTAATTTTTAGCTTCCACAGATAAGTGAGAACATGTGAAGCTTGCCTTTCTGTGCCTGGCTTATTTTACTTAACATAATGACCTCGAATTCCACATAGGCTGTTGCAAATGACTGGTTCTCATTCTTTTTTACGGCAGAACAGTACTCCACTGGGTATATGGACTCCATTTTCTTTATCCATTTATCTGTTGATGAACATTTAGGTTGTTTCCAAATCATGACTATGGTGAACAGTCCTGCAATAAACATGGGAGTGCAGATATCTCTTCAATATACTGATTTCCTTTCTTTTAGGTATATACCTAGCAATGGATTGCTGGATCATATGATAGCTCTATTTTTATGGCTTTTTTATTTGTTTTCTATTTCTTTTGAGGAACCCCAAACTGTTTCCCATAGTGGTTATACCAATTTACATTCCCACTAACAGTGTGAGAAGGTTTCCTTTTCTCCACATGCTCGCCAGCATTGGTTATTGCCTGTCTTTTGGATAAAACCCATTTTAACTGGGGTAAGATGATAACTCATTGTAGTTTTGATTTGCATTTCTCTGATGATCAGTGATGTTGAGCACCTTTTCACATATCTGTCTGCCATCTGGAGTCTTCTTTTGAGAAACGTCTACTCAGATCTTTCCCCATTTTTCAGAGTACTAGATTTTTCCACAGAGTTGTTTGATTCCCTATATATTATGGTTATTAATCCTTTGTCAGATGGACAGTTGGCAGATAGTTTCTCCCATTATATGGGTTGTTTCCTCACTTTGCTTCCTTTTCTGTGCAGAAGCTTTTTAACTTGATGTGATCCCATTTGTCCATTTTGCTTTGGTTGCCTGTGCTTATGGGGTATTATTCAAGAAATCTTTGCTCGCTCCCATGTCCTAGATAGTTTCTCCAATGTTTTCTTTTAGTAGTTTCATAGTTGGAGGTCTTAGATTAAAGTCTTTAATCCATTTTGATTTGACTTTAGTATATGGTGAGAGATATGGGATAGTTTCATGCATCTACATATGGATATCCAGTTTTCCCAGTGCCATTTATTGAAGAGACTGTCCTTTCCCCAATGTGTGTGCTTGGCACCTTTGTCTAAAATGAGTTCACTGTAGATGTACGGATTTGTTTCTGGGTTCTCTATTCTGTTCCATTGGTCTATGTATCTGCTTTTATGCCAGTACTGTGCGGTTTTGGTTACTACATCTCTGTACTATAATTTGAGATCAGGTAATGTGATTCCTCCAGGTTTATTCTTCTACTCAGGTTATGTTTGGGTATTCTGGGACTTTTGTGGTTCCACATAAATTTTAGAATTGTTTTTCATTTTTCTGTGAGGAATGTCTTTGGTATATAGATAGGGATTGCATTGAATGTGTAGACTGCTTTGGGTAGCATGAACATTTTAACAATATTGATTCTTCCAATCCATGAATGTGGAATACAACTGCTATTTATAACGTGGAATACAACTGCTATTATTTATATGCTTCTCTTTTATCTTGCAACCTTGCTGAACTAATTTATTATAAAATTTTCTTGGTACATTTCTCATGATTTTCTACTAAGGTAACTATATAATCTGCAAACAGGAGTAGCTTCATTTCTTCCTTTTCAATCTGTATGGCTTTTACTTCTTTTTTTTTTTTTTTTTTTTTTTTT
>NW_016806193.1:2653303-2659760 GCF_001698545.2 Rhinopithecus bieti
TGAGACGGAGTCTCGCTCTGTCGCCCAGGCTGGAGTGCAGTGGCGCGATCTCGGCTCACTGCAAGCTCCGCCTCCCGGGTTCACGCCATTCTCCTGCCTCAGCCTCCTGAGTAGCTGGGACTACAGGCGCCCGCCACCGCGCCCGGCTAATTTTTTGTATTTTTAGTAGAGACGGGATTTCACCGTGGTCTTGATCTCCTGACCTTGTGATCCGCCCATCTCGGCCTCCCAAAGTGCTGGGATTACAGGCGTGAGCCACCGCGCCCGGCCGGCTTTTACTTCTTTATCTTGAATCATAACCAGGGCTAGAACTTCCAGCATGATGTTGAGTAAGCGTAGGAACAGCTCAGCACTTGGGGTGGCTGAGGCAGGTAGATTTCTTGAGCCCAGGAGTTGGAGACCAGCCTGAGCAACACAGAGAAACCCTGTGTCTACAAAAACTACAAAACATTGGCTGGGTATAGTGGCATGTACCTGTAGTCCCAGCTACTCAGGAGGCCGAGGTGGGAGGATTACCTGAGCTCAGGAAAGTTAAGACTGCAGTGAGCTGTGTTCACACCACTGCACTCCAACATGGGCAACAGGAGTGAGACTCTGCCTCGAGAAAAAAAAAAGAAAAAAGAGTGGGGACAGCTGACATCCTTGGCTTGTTTTCACACTTGCAAGGAAAACATTTCATCTTTTCACTATTAAGTATAATGTTGGCCATAGGTTTTCTGTAGATGTTCTTTATTAAGTCAAAGAAATTTCCCTTAATTCCTGTTTTTCTAAGAAGCCTTCATGTGAAGAGTGCTAAATTTTGTCAAATGCTTTTTCCGCATCAATTAATATAAGCATTAATTCTTTAGCCTGTTAAAATGGTGGGTTACATTGATTGATTTATTTGAATACTGAGACAACCTTGCAGCACTAGAACAATTCCCACTTGGTCATGGGAAATTGCTGATTACTACTTACTAACATTTTGTTAAAGATGTTTGCATCTATGCCTTTTTTGTACTGTGTTTAGTTTTGTCATCAAGGTAATACTAGCTTCATAAAAATAACTGTACAGTGTTCCTCCTTTTTTATTTTCTGGAAGAGATTATGTAGAAATAGTGTTAATAGTTCAATATTTCTTTTTCAGGAGTTCTTAAATATACAAATTCATTCCTCATTATCTTTTCTTTTGTGATGAGTAACTCATTTAAGCCTGGGAATACTACTTGCATTACTTATTTCTTCTTCTTTTTTTAAAAAATTATACTTAAGTTCGGGGATACATGTGCAGAACATGCAGGTTTGTTACATAGGTATACACGTGCCATGGTGGTTTGCTGCACTCATCAACCCATCATCTACATTAGGTATTTCTCCTTACGTTGTCCCTCCCCTTACCCACCACCTCCTGATAGGCCCCCCAGTGTGTGATGTTTCCCTCCCTGTGCCCATATGTCCTCATTGTTCGACTCCCACTTATAATTGAGAACATGCGGTGTTTGCTTTTCTGTTCCTATATTAGTCTGCTGAGAATGATGGTTTCCAGCTTCATCCATGTCCCTGCAAAGAACATGAACTCATTCTTTCTTATGGCTGCATAGTATTCCATGATATATACGTGCCACATTTTCTTTATCCAGCCTATCATTGATGGGCATTTGGGTTGGTTCCAAGTCTTTGCTATTGTGAATAGGGCTGCAATAAATATACGTCTGCACGTATCTTTATAGTAGAATGATTTATAATCCTTTGGGTGTAAACCCAGTAATGGGATTGCTGGGACAAATGGTATTTCTAGTTCTATATCCTGGAGGAATTAACACACTGTCTTCCACAATAGTTGAACTCATTTACACTTCCACTAACAGTGTAAAAGCAGCTCTCCAGCATCTGTTGTTTCTTGACTTTTTATTTATTTATTTATTTATTTATATTTATTTATTTTTTTTGAGATGGAGTCTTGCTCTGTCGCCCAGGCTGGTGTGCAGTGACACAATCTCAGCTCACTGCAACCTCTGCCTCCCGGGTTCAAGTGATTCTCCTGCCTCAGTCTCCTGAGTACCTGGGACTATAGGCTTGTGCTAATTTGCCTGGCTAGTTTTTTGTATTTTTATATTTTTAGTAGAGATGGCATTTCACCACGTTAGTCAGGATGGTCTTGATCTTCTGACCTCGTGATCCGCCCACCTGGGCCTCCCAATGTTTCTTGACTTTTTTTGTTTTTTTAAGAAGGAGTCTCACTCTGTCACCCAGGCTGGAGTGTAGTGGCACAATCTTGGCTCACCGCAAGCTCTGCCTCCCAGGTTGACACCATTCTCCTGCCTCAGCCTCCCTACTAGCTGGGACTACAGGTGCCTGCCACCATGCCTGACAAATTTTCTGTATTTTTAGTAGATGGGTTTTCTCCATGTTAGCCAGGATGGTCTTGATCTCCTGACCTCGTGAACTGCCCGCCTCGGCCTCCCAAAGTGCTGGGATTACAGGCTTGAGCCACCGCGCCCGGCCTGTTTCCTGACTTTTTAATGATCGCCATTCTAACTGGTGTGAGATGGTATCTCATTGTGGTTTTGATTTGCATTTCTCTAATGACCAGTGATGATGAGCTTTTCTTCATATATTTGTTGGCCACATAAATGTCTTCTTTTGAAAACTGTCTGTTCATATCCTTCGCCCACTTTTGGATAGGGTTGTTTTGCTCTTGTATATTTGTTTAAGTTCCTTGTAGATGCTGGATATTAGCTCTTTGTCAAATGAATAGATTCCAAACATGTTCTTCCATTCCATAGGTTGCCCGTTCACTATGATGATAGTTTCTTTTGCTGTGCAGAAGCTCTTTACCTTAATTAGATCCCATTTGTTAATTTTGGCTTTTGTTGCCATTGCTTTTGGTGTTTTAGTCATGAAGTCTTCGCCTATGCCTATGTCCTGAAAGGTATTGCCTAGGTTTTCTTCCAGAGTTTTTATGGTTTTAGGTCTTAAGTTTAAGTCTCTAATCCATCTTGAATTAATTTTCGTATAAGGAGTAAGGAAAAGATCCAGTTTCAGCTTTCTACTTATGGCTAGCCAATTTTCCCAGCACCATTTATTAAATAGGGAATCCTTTCCCCATTGCTTGTTTTTGTCAGGTTTGTCAAAGGTCACATGGTTGTAGACGTGTGGTGTTATTTCTGAGGGCTCTGTTCTGTTCCATTGGTCTATATCTCTGTTTTGGTACCAGTACCATGCTGTTTTGGTTACTGTAGCCTTATAGAATAGTTTAAAGTCAGATAGCATGATGCCTTCAACTTTGTTCTTTTAGCTTAGGATTGTCTTGGCTACACGGGCTCTTTTTTTGGTCCTATATGAAATTTAAAGTAGTTTTTTTCTAATTCTGTGAAGAAAGTCAATGGTAGTTGATGGGGATAGCACTGAATCTATAAATTACTTTGGGTAGTATGGCCATTTTCACAATATTGATTCTTCTTATCCATGAACATGGAAAGTTTTTCCACATGTTTGTGTCCTCTCTTATTTCCTTGAGCAGTGGTTTGTAGTTCTCCATGAAGAGACCCTTCACATCCCTTGTAAGTTGTATTACTCGGTATTTCATTCTCTTTGTAGCAGTTGTGAATGGGAGTTCACTCATGATTTGGCTCTCTGTCTACTATTGGTGTATAGGAATGCTTGTGAATTTTGCACATTGATTTTGTATCCTGAGACTTTGCTGAAGTTGTTTACAAGCTTAAGGAGTTTTTAGGCTGAGATGATGGGGTTTTCTAAATATGCAATCATTTCATCTGCAAATAGAGATAATTTGACTTCCTCTCTTCCTATTTGAATACTCTTTATTTCTTTCTCTTGCCTGATTGCCGTAGCCAGAACTTCCAGGTGGTGAGAGAGGGTATCCTTGTCTCATGCCAGTTTCAAAGGGAATGGTTCCAGCTTTTGCTCATTCAGTACAATATCAGCTGAAGGTTTGTAATAAATAGCTCTTATTATTTTGAGATGTGTTCCATCAATAACTAGTTTATCAAGTGTTTTTAGCATGAAAGGGTGTTGAATTTTATTGAAGGCCTTTTCTGCAACTATTGAGATAATCATGTGGTTTTTGTCATTGGTTCCATTTATGTGATGGATTATGTTTATTGACTTGCATATGTTGAAGATGACTTGATTGTGGTGGATAAGCGTTTTACTGTGCTGCTGGATTCGGTTTGCCAGTATTTTATTAAGGATTTTCACATCAATGTTCATCAAGGATATTGGCCTGAAATGTGTGTGTGTGTGTGTGTGTGTGTGTGTGTGTATGTCTGCCAGGTTTTGGTATCAGGATGATGCTGGCCTCACAAAAAAAGTTAGGGGAGACACCCTCTTTTTCTATTTCTTGGAATAGTTTCAGAAGGAATTATACCAGCTCCTCTTTGTACCTCTGGTAGTATTTGGCTGTGAATCTGTCTGGTTCTGGGCTTTTTTTGGTTGGTAGGTTATTCATTACTGTTTCAATTTCAGAAGTTGTTATTGGTCTATTCAGGAATGCAACTTCTTTCTGGTTTAGTCTTGGGTGAGTGTATGTGTCCAGGAATGTATCTATTTCTTCTAGATTTTCTAGTTTATTTGTGTAGAGGTATTTATACTATTCTCTGATGCTAGTTTGTATTTCTGTAGGATCAGTGGTGATATCCCCTTTATCATTTTTTAATTGTGTTTATTTGATTCTTCTCTTTTTCAGGGATGCCCTGTGGAGAGGAGGAATCTCCACCCCTTATTATCTTGAATGACTTTAGGGTCCATAGCGATTCCTTATTTAAATCCTAATATTGACAATTTGGTCTTCTCTCATTTTTTCTTTCTCAATCTTATTAGAGATTCTTCAATTTTTTTAATCCTTTTGAAGAATCAGCTATTTCTTTCATTGATTTTTGTCTATTGTTTTTCTGCTCTTGATAGCATTGATTTCTCCTCTTATCTTTATTATTTCCTTCCATCATTTTGTGTTTAAGTTATTCTTCTCTTTCCAGGTTCTTGCACTGCAAGTTTAGATTGTTAATTTGAGACTTCTCCTCTTTTCTCATATATGTGTTTAGTGCTACAAATTTACCTCTCATCACTGCCTTGGCTGTGTCCCACCTATTTTAATGTGCTGTATTTACATTTTCATTCAGTTCAATTTATTTACTTATCTTTAATTTCCCTTGAGACTTCCTCTTTGACCCATAGATTATTTAAAAGTATGTTGTTTAGTTTACTTCTAATTCATTGGAGATTTTCCTACTGTATCTGACATTAATATGTCAACTCTTGCTCTTTTGATTAACATTTGCAAGATATATTTTCCCATCCTTTACTTTCAACATACCTATACTGTTACATTTGAAATAATGCGTCACAGATAGCACACAATTAGGTCATGCTTTTTAATTCACTTTGCCATTCCCCAACTTTAAACTGCTGTATTTAGTTCACTTTATTAAATGTAGTTATTGATATGTTAGGGCTTAAGTCTTCCATTTTGCTTGTAATTTTTTTTTTGTTCTGTTTTTCTTTTCTCTGTTTTATTTTTCTGGCCTTTCTGTGGGTTACATGAATATTTTAGAATTCCATTTTTATATATTTACAGTACTGTTGAGTATATCTCCTTTGTATAGCTTGTAAGTGGCTGCTTGAGACACTACGTTACATATATATGCACATATTATATACATATTATTTATAAATATATTTAATATATCTTATAGTCTACTGGCATCATCATTTTACCACTTTGACTGAAGTAGATAAACCTTATCTCCATTGATATTCTTTTACACTCCCTCACTTATAATAAATTATCTTAAATAGTCTCTCTACACACATTTAGAACCATTTAACAGTATTATGGTTGCTTTAAACATAATTTGGAAAATTTAAAGAGATGTTAATTATATCTCAATAAAAATGGGAAAAAAGAAAACTCAAAAGGTAAAGAAAAGTATTTTATTTATCTATAGTTTTACTTTCTCCATTCTTCTATTTTCCTGATTGTTTTTGTTTGTTTTTTTAGAATTTTGGTTTTGTTTTAGAATTTTCTTTTATTTAGAGAACACCCTTTGGCCAATTATTGAGAGCAGGCCTGCAGGCAGCAAATTTTCTTAGTTTTCTTTCATTTAAGAATATTTTCATTTTCCCTTGATTCCTAAAAGATATTTTCACTGGATGTAGAATTATGGGTTAATTCTTTTTTCTTTCAGCACTACAAAAATGCTATGCCACTTCCTTTCAGCCTTTGTTGCTTCTGATGACAAATATGCTGTCATTTTACTTGTTTCACTAACATACATAGGGTGTCAATTCTTGTTGCTTTCAACGTTTTTCTGGTTTTAGCTTTCAAAAATTTGACTATGAATGTGTCTTGCTGTAGATTTCTTTTTTTTTTTCAATTTTATTATTATTATTATTATACTTTAAGTTTTAGGATACATGTACATAACATGCAGGTTTGTTATGTATGTATACTTGTGCT
>NW_016806194.1:0-201 GCF_001698545.2 Rhinopithecus bieti
GAGAGAGAGGAGAGAGAGAGAGGGAGCGAGAGAGAGAGCAAGAGAGAGAGAGAAGGAGCGAGAGACAGAGAGAGAGAGCGAGAGAGAGCGAGAGAGAGAGAGAGAGAGAGCGAGAGAGAGAGAGAGAGAGAGAGAGCGAGAGAGAGAGAGAGAGAGAGAGAGAGAGAGAGAGAGAGAGAGCGAGAGAGAGAGAGAGGGAGC
>NW_016806195.1:0-507 GCF_001698545.2 Rhinopithecus bieti
TACAGTAATTAAAAACTATAGAGTAACTATATATAGAGATATAGTAATTTTAAAACAGCATGTAGACATATCATTTTCAAACTGTGAAATACTAAAACGTTTAAAAATTTTTTAATAAGCAAAGGTAATGGAGGTACATCACCTTCGAAGGAGCAAGAATGAGATTGACACTTATCAACTGATGTTACAAAAGCCAGCCAAGAAGTTAATGACATTTTCAAGCTTTTGAAAGAAAAATAGTGTTCATATTTGAATCATGCATTCTATTAAAATTCTACAAAAATATAGAATTATATATAGAAAAAATATAGAAAATATGTTCTATAAAATACTCATATAGAGAATCATATATTCTATAAAATGCCCACCACAAATTAAGCTCAACTAAAACATTTTTAAATAGAGCCTCAGAGAAATGCTCACCTACATAACTGAATTAAATGAAACAAAGAATATTTATTCTTTAAATAAGGTGGTTAATCACTGGGAATAAAAAAAGAGTCATTT
>NW_016806196.1:0-744 GCF_001698545.2 Rhinopithecus bieti
TGGGGAAAAGGAGGGTGCCTTCTGAAAAACACTGACTTAAATGGGTGAGAGCAATGTAACACACAAAGCTCTAGTTAAGGAATTGCTGGGCATCTAGATTCCCCATCTGGAGTATTAGGGCTCTAAGATCTCAGTTCGAAACTATACAGGCGGTTTAACCCATCAGCTTGTTGTCATCCTATCAGAACTCCCCTATTTTATTGGGCCCTGATCCATATCTCAGCTCATTTGACCACTGACAACTTTGCTGTCGCCTCTAGTTGTTACCTGCACCGGTTTCCCAGTTCATGATCTAACCGAATTCTGCTTATAAGATGTTTTGTATAGCAAAGTAGATCATTATTCGGATAGACCATTGTGGCTTACTAAGACATAACTGTCTTTTTTTTTTTTTTGAGACAGAGTCTCACTGTCGCCCAGGCTGGAGTGAGTGGCACCATCTCTGCTCACTGCAAGCTCCGCCTCCCGGGTTCCTGCCATTCTCCTGCCTCAGCCTCCCGAGGAGCTGGGACTACAGGCGTCGCCACCACGCCCAGTTGATGTTTTTGTATTTTTAGTAGAGACGGGGTTTCACCGTGTTAGCCAGGATGGTCTCCATCTCTTGACCTCGTGATCCGCCCGCCGTGGCCTACCAAAGTGCTGGGATTACAGGCGTGAGCCACCGCGCCCAGCTTCTTTTTCTTTTTTGCTTTCTCTCTCTCTTTTTGTCTCTTGGGTTATTCAAGTCTGTAGCCATTGGCACCC
>NW_016806197.1:0-24522 GCF_001698545.2 Rhinopithecus bieti
AAAAAAAAAAAAAAAAGAATGTTAATTTTGATTCTTTTTTTGCATCTCTCAAGTTAGTGTTCATCTATTACAACAAAACATCCACATTGCTCAAAGAGAAGTTGAATCATTGCAGTAACAGTAAAGTGAATAAAACAGGTTTGAGATATATGTATTTTTCTAAAGAATAATTTAAAAATCAAATGATACGGCCTGTTCGATACAGAGATCGATCTATACCAGTTAAATTTGAGACAGAAAAATGGATAAGACATTAAAGCCCACTCTGGGAATTATAGAAAAGCTTAGGAAATTTACTGGTCCTGGATAGGGTGGGGCCTAGATGAAAGAGGCAAACTTGTTGGCCATCAGGGAAGAATAGTGTGATTTGTTGTGTGAATTAGGAGGGTGGGGCCAAGGGTAGGGACTTTTATCAGCATTTAAGGGAACCTCCCTAAATTTAGAGTAAAAGGGCAGAAAATAAAATTGTCCCACATACAGAGAAGTAGAAAAAAAAAGTGAGTCAAAAATCATAATAAAAGAAAGTCAGTAGAAAGAGATTTCAATATGATCCAGGTGTCAGAATTAGAAGGGAACTTAAACTATCAATTATATATTCAAAGTGATAAAAATAACCATAATAAGTAAATGGATGGGAGCTATCAAAAGGGAAATGAAAATTTTCACAAAGAATCAGCCTAAAATCCTATAACCAAACCATGTAATACTTGATGTGTTATATGTTAAATTTAAATTAAATTTAGTTTGGTTATATATCTTGATTAAACTGTGAAGGTTCCTAAACACACAAAGTGGATATAAAAATACTCTTTAATTAATGAAATTTATTTCTTCCTTCTTTTCCTTCCTCCCTCCCACTCTCCTTCTCTCCCTTCTTCTCAGTTTTCTTTCCTTCCTTTCTCTTTTATATATCCAGTTGTTCTTCTCAAACAAAATCTCTTGTAATTCCCAAAATAATATTATGATGTTGATATTTTCAATTTAATATTGTTTCCTCTAAATTTCTGTTCAGTTAATATTCTTTCCTCTAAATTTAACTCCTTTCACAGTATAATATTCATATATTATTGCCCTGTAAAATAGTCTGAATTTTAACATTGACTTATAACTGGTATTTTCTCCTGTTTCTTCTTTGGATGTAGCTAATGGGGTAATGGAGAAGGAATGTCCTCCCAGAGCATGATTCGTGGAAAACATTCCACTGGACAGCCTTAGCATTCATGTGTGGAAGATACGAAACCATCTTTTTTTCAAAGAGGGATTCTGATTCTACTAACAATAAATCTGCTTCATTTATTATGACTAAAGCTAATTATTACAAATAGGATTTTTTTCCCATATTGGAGCAAACAATTGTTCGAGACTATAGTTTAATAAATTATGAATATAGTGATTCAAATACAGTGTTCTTTTACTTAATATTAGAGTTCTAAATGATTTGAAATCAGCAGAGTGAAAATTAATATATTCTCAAAGTCCTAGAAATGTAGTTTTCCATAAATGTCTAAAATATGTTATCTTTGTAATTGTATACATATCATAATTTCATTTAAAAATTTTGTCATATCACTTGTGTAAAAATAATGACTTCAACCTAGACAATTTTATATTCTTATGACTATCTAGTCAAGAATTTAGATTCTGTTGAACAGATACCCAGTATCCCCTTTCTCTCCTCATTCCCTTCAGTTTATACTTCCCCGGTTCAGGAACATTATCTTGTTCATTGCAGTGGGTTTCAGAGAACCCTGAGCATAACGAGTGCTGGTTAACATGTATTAATGACTGGTTTTATTTTGTTTAAGCACCTTATCAAATACTGATTAGCCAAGGTAGAATTATATCCAGATTTACGTTAATAAAAATAAATTTTTAACAACCTACTTCCTACTAAATATATTTTTTTCTACTAAATATATTTTAAAATAATATGTTTAAACTCATATGCATAATTTATATTTAAAACTTCTAAACTATAAAGAATATTTTGATAATGTTTGTAGTACATGATATTTTGTAAGCCTATTTTGCAATCAGCTGACTGATAATCTGCTAACTTTTTACAATATGACAGATCTTTAATTCTTAGTATCTATAAGAAGCACTATTGTGCATGTTTTATATTTTTTGTGGATGTTTTATAGTTTTAAAAGTGATAAAAGTTGAAATTTAAGCCCTGATTGAAAAAGGCAACAAAGACTAATGAATGAATTAACTTTACAATCATGAGTTTTTTTTTCTGCTTTGTCTCTTCTCATACAAGTCTGCAGAGCTAATTTTTTTAATAATGTGTTGTGTTAGGTAGGTTGTACTTAAACTTTCATTTTTAAAAATATCTAAATATTTTA
The DNA here is from genome assembly GCF_001698545.2 of Rhinopithecus bieti. Classification (NCBI taxonomy): domain Eukaryota; kingdom Metazoa; phylum Chordata; class Mammalia; order Primates; family Cercopithecidae; genus Rhinopithecus; species Rhinopithecus bieti. The sequence continues at coordinate 2,349 of NW_016806197.1, forward strand.
ACTGAGCAGACATGCCTTTGCAATCAGAAGGTAGGACAAATGTCTTTTTTAGTTTAAAAAAATTACAGCAATTTACCTATGAGAAGTTTCCAAACCTTAGCCAAAAATATTTGTTTTAAAGTCTGTGGACACAATAGAAAATAGGAGACATTATAGTAGTATTAACTTATTGGCCAAGTTAAAAGACAAGCTGAGGTACTAACTCAGAATAGTTGGAAAAGTAGTCCACCAAAATAGCAAAGGTTTAAGGCAAAAATTTAAGGCAAACTTCCAATAAAAACCATTCTTAATTGAAATTTAAAACTTGTAAAGTCATTTTGATAGTTACAAATTTAAAACTTACAAGGTAATGTAAACACAAATGTACAAAGAAGCCAAATATACTGTTCACCCAAGTCATCTTGTAATTGGCATTTATCTTAAATTATAACATCAGTAAGATTTATACATTTTTTTGAAAATAAATATATATGAATGACGGCCGTGTGTGGTGGCTCATGCCTGTAATCCCAGCACTTTTAGAGGCAGAGGTGAGTGGATTGCTTGAGGCCAGGAGTTCGAGACCAGACTGGGCAACATGGTGAAACCCCGCTTCTACTAAAAATATAGAAATTACACTGGCGTTGGGGTGCATGCCTGTAGTCTCAGGTTCTTGGGAAGCTGAGTCACAAGAATTGCTTAAACCTGGGAGTTGGAGGCTGCAGTGAGCCAAGATCTTGCCACTGCACTCCAGTCTCAGTGACAGAGCAAAACTGTCTCAAAAAAAAAAAAAAAAAAAAAAAGTGTATATGAATGAAACATTTTGAAAGATAGAAGGTAGGCTGAGCGTGGTGACTCACGCCTGTAATCCCAGCACTTTGGGAGGCCGAGGCGGGTGGATCAAAATGTCAGGAGTTCTAGACAAGCCTGGCCAAAATGGTGAAAACCCATCTCTACTAAAAATACAAAAATTAGCCGGGCATGGTGGTGGGCGCTTGTAATCCCAGCTACTCAGGAGGTCGAGGCAGGAGAATTGCTTGAACTCGGAAGGCGGAGGTTGTAGTGAGACGAGAAAGCGTCACTGCACTCCAATATGGGTGACAAAGTGAGACTCAGTCTCAAAAATAAAGAAAGAAAGGAAAGGAAGGAAGGAAGGAGAGAGAGAGAGAGAGAAAGGAAGGAAGGAGGAGAAAGAAGATGACAGAAAGAAAGAGAGAAAAGAAAGAAAGAAAAGAAAGAAAGAGAAAGAAAGAAAAAGAAATAAGAGAGAGGAAGGGAGGGAGGGAGAGAAGGAGGAGGGAAGGAAGGAAGGAAGGAAGGAAGGAAGGAAGGAAAGACTTTCTAAAACAGTCAAGAATTATATGTGATAACTTAAACTGACCTAGGCCATATCTGAGCTATCCAGCAATTTTACCTCCTTGAAACTCAAAATAAAGGCCATGTAGTAAGCGCAAAAATTACTTCTGAAAATTGAGTAGAGATGTCATAAAATATACTACAGCTCACAGATTTCACTTATAGAGGACCCTTTTACATCCTACACCAAAATTTACTTCATCTTCTTTTAAGTAAGAATTTAATAGCCTGGATTGCTTCATTCCTAACCCTTAATTATATCAGAGGTCTCAATTTAAAAAAAAGGGAGAGGGTGGTATATATGCATAAGCACATTGACAGGAAGAAGTGACAACTGATAGTCATAGACCAGTGCAACAGAAAATGACAAAAGGCAGAAAATAATCTCCAAACAAAACATACAGGGTTGTTTAGTGTAAGAGCAAATATCTCTACATTCAATTGTAATACCTAATAGTATAACTATTTTACAGCACAGCATCATTTCAAAATGTTGTACTTAGATATGAAAAAAATATGTATGTACCATCAATTTTCTTGTGAGAATGGGTGTATACTTTCATCTCAATTGATACAAAATTGCCCTATGGCCTACCACTTACTCTATGATTTTTAGTTAGTTGTATTAATTCATTTATATGAAAGCTCCAAAGAAGTGAGGTCTTACTAAATATTGAGGAGAAACATAATGATTCTTGTTGGTCTCTTTAGTTAGTAAAATAATTGCTTTTAAAGAACCATTCTGCTATAATGAGAACATAATGTTTCCATTAAGAGTGGTTAGATGTCAATTTCCAGCTTTGTCTCCTTTGTGTGATTTTGAACTTATCTCTGAATTTCAACTTCTACACATATAAAGTGTGGGCAATAATAACCATTTTATTGGGATATGGTGGGAATTAGTGAGCTTAATACAATACTTTACATCTACTAATTGTTCATGTCCACTCCATTTTCTTTTCTTTGTTTTCTCCTCCTTGCATTTTCCCTTAAGAATGTAAGAGAAACTGCTTTTCTAGAATAGAAAAAAGAATACTTAAGATACAAAGATGTTCAAACCCATATAAATAATTTTCTGTTAAATAAACCAGTCTGACAATTCTAAAATACAAAGAACAATAATTGATTATAAGAATGTTTATGGTAATAAAAATTATGATAATTCTATGAAAATGACAAGTACATAGATATATACATTGTACATATTGGGTAGTATAGTTGTCTTCCATATTGTTTACTTAATCTGCTTGTTCCTCTAAGTTTCCTAGACAATGCCACAGATATTAATTGTGCGTTTTACAGTGTCTCCTTAGGTAGAATTTGGCCTCATTCATTGTTTGTAATAGGCTAATCAGGGTCAAAAGATAAAGGAAAAGTATGGAATGTATCAGACACTGCTACAGAGAGATAAGAATGATTTAGAGAGTATTCTAAGGGCAACCTTAAAAGGAAAGGAATATGCAACAAAGAACACTAAAGGGAGGGACATTTTTAGTTCAAAATACACACAAAAATTAGATATTAAAAGAGTCTTTAGGAAAACAGATTTGATTTTAGAATATAAACCTGTTTCCAACATGCATTAAAACCCATTAAACACTCTGAAACACAGCTTCCAATTTTCAGTGCATCTATAATATATATCAAAAGTAAGAAGAGAAAATGTTGATTTCAAAGCTCTCAGTTTTTTAGAAGACATATTAAAAGCAATAAATGAGAATTTAGAGATTTCATATAACAATAATTGTAAAGATTTTTTTTCATGTAGATTCTACATAAAACTAGAGGGAATGACTTTATGTATTTTAAAAGTTATAGCACGATCTTTTTCCTTTTGTTCACTCCTATTGCATTTGTTGTTTATAAAGGAATATAGAGAGGAAAAGAGGAATAATCTCAATATTATCAATCACCAATCTGCTTGATTTCCATATTTTATTCCAAACTCTGAAGACTTCTGTGTAACTCTGTAGATATGTGGTCAGAATTCAGGATATTATTTCCTCTATTATAAACATAATAGTAACTATATGTATGGCACGGTATTTACTAAGTGTTTCCCTAAACACTCCCCAGAAGGGGATCCTCAGGCATCATAGCGTGCATATCTACTTGAAACAATATTGCTTGGCTGTCCACATTTTAAAATCATAAAGCTCGCTGAGAATATTTTGCAAGAGTCATCCAGTTTGTTTTAACTCTATATTTCATTATGACTATATTGCACCCACTAACAGTTCCAGAGCCTCGTTACTGGGTTGGTGGGATCACATAATCACCAAATAATTGTACCCTAATTTCAGGATCCTTGATAGTCTGACTAGTCTATAGAGAAATAACATGATACACAGCTTAATCATATAATGCTGAATTATACCATCTATATGGATAATCCATGCTTTGGACATCAGCTCATAAGTCATTCAAACAGCTGAGAGCAATTCCCTTTTCGCAGAAAATGCTACTTTGAAAATAATTTTGTGAGTTGCAAGATTATTTCAGCATGTATTTAATACATGCTTATTTGTAATAAGGCATAATTCACATAAAATGCACAGATCTTTCCAGTTTTACGAATTGTTAAAGTAGATATAGCTGGTGACTTTAAGAATATGAACTTGTAAACTTGGTGACTTTAATAATTAAATATGCTCACCACCTAAACAAGAAATAGAACATTTCTATTGCCCAGAAAATTTCCTCATAATTCATTCCATTAAATCCCTGACATTATCTATCACCACATATGGCTAATTTTTATATTTTTAGTAGATACGGGATTTCAGCATATTGGCCAGGCTGGTCTTGAACTCCTAATCTTGTGATCTGTCTGCCTTGGCCTCCCGAAGTGCTGGGATTACAGGCGTGAACCACTGTGCCCGGCAAAATTTTGAATCTTCTTGGATCCCATGAAAATGGAATCATACAACACATAATTACCATTAGTAAGTCTGAATGATTTAATGAAACAATGCTTCATGACATCCATTCATGCTGTGTATTACGGCAGGCTTTCTCCCCTCTGGTTTATTTCTGAGCAATAGGTGTAATACAAGCAGACACAAATCTGTAAAATGGTTCTCTGGTCTTGTGCATGTTCACGCTCCAACCAGCAATACAGTTGCTGCAAATCCTTGCCAGTATTTAGTGTGTCACCCTTATTTCAGCTATTCTGTTGGCATCTGATTGTTTTTATTGTTTTAAATTTTCATTCCCCCAACGACTAATTATGTTGATCACTTTTCTTTTTCTTTTTGTTTTTTTTTTCTATTGGCTGTGTGCTATTTGATATATCTTCTGTCAGATATCTGACATTTTCACCATGTTTATTGGATTGATTGCCTTAAAAATGTGTAGGGATACTTTATATATGTTCCAAAATAAATATTTAATTTGTAGATGTAAATATTTTCCCTGTCTGTGGCTTGCATACCCATTTTAGTGAAAATTTTGTCAATGGACATTATAAGATTATTATTTTAAATTAATAGACTTTATTTTGAAGAACAGTTTTAGGTTTAAAACATATTGAGTGGAATACAGAATTTCCACATACTCTCTCATCTCCAATATTCACAGGAAGTGCTATTTCTTACCCTCTCTTTGTCCTCAAAAGCCTTTAGATAAATAAAAGCCTTTAGGCTTCATAGAACTGACCACGTGATAATTTTCTCAGCTCAATTATATATGTATAAATATTTAAATTCAAGTTGGAATCTACTATGCTTTACTTACAATGTTGGTTCCAGTTATATTCCACAAACTAACTTTGATAAAGATTTCCATGTGGGTAATGAATGTTTATTTGATGATGAATCCATTTTTTTAACTGTTTTTTATTTTATCCAGTTCAGTATGCTCTTTTAGTAGGAAATCTTGGATAAGAGAAGAAGTAAATGCTAGGATTCAGTCATCAAAACTATTTCTTTATCTCTCACAATTCAAATTATTAAATGATGCTGAATGGCTAGAAATTTGTAAAGCAATGTACTTATACTTAACACAGCTATTTTTAATTCATTCTTTTATGTTAAAAAAATAAGGTCAAGAAGGAATAAACCAGCCTGGTAGTATACACTTATAAAATCACATAAAATACATTGGTGTTTAAGGTGACTACAAGGTTAAGATGAGCCAGCCAAGTAATGAGTCCACTGAAGTCGCTACAATAATCATACAGTTATTAAGCAAGTATTATATCCATTTACACAGTTCTGTAGTCACAATTTTTTCTCAAATCATCAATATGCAACTAAAGAATTTGTTTTTACCATTTATACCATTTTAGTTTTAAAATAACATGTGCTTGAACAATAGTCATGAAAAGATTCTGAAAGCATAGTTTCCCTTTTGGCAGTTACAGAGATGTTTATGTACAACATTAACTGTTAACATCAAAAACTTAAACTTTCGAATATAGAGGCTGGTCTATTTTAAGAAGTAGTATGTTGTCCTTTACTGCAGGTATCCAATTTCCCTTCAAAGATGGCATAAAAGGTATTTCTTATTTGGAAAGTTCATTGAAAAAAAAAATGATTGTAATGTTTCTTCAAACGTTATTCCTTTTATATTACATTTAAAATCTTAGTATGCCAGGAAAATTTGATACCACCATTTGCCACCAGGATCTAATTTTCTGTTTTATCATATTTTGTCTTTTTTTGGGCAATAATTTACAGACAACAATAAAGTGATAGAAAAAAACCATTATTAGATATTTTAATAAGAATTTTTCCTAGCAGATTTCCTTGCATCATTTAAATTTTGGTTCATCAAAAATATCAATATAAATAGTCATTATTACTTAAAACAAAATAAGATGGTCTGGGTTCTTGCTGCAAAAGATTGCATTGTGAAGTCTTTTTTATTGAATAGCTAACTAGATTAGAATATCATAATTCATTTTGTATATAAAAATACACAGTTTTCTTGTCTCTTCTTGATTTAAGGCAATTTATAGAGTCTATAGTGCTATTATCTTTCTGTTTACATTCATCTTCTTTTTTGTCTAATTGTGAAATATCTTTGTCTACTTTTTTTATGTGACATTGTAGACAGGAAATGAAAAAGTTTGAATTATAAGTTATTTTCAATAAAAACTAAGAATGGATTGGAAATTTACAGTGCCTCCAAACTTGTTTATAACTTCTTGAAGAGTTGTTACAATAGATGTGGTCACACCATAAGAAACAATATTTGTGAAAAGTGATTTATTTAGTATTGCACTAGCCTTCTAGAAAATTCCAATATTCAAATTTTCTTACTCTTCAGTCTTTTATGGCATACTTGATTATAATTAATAAGTAATAGTAAATAAAAATAAAATCATATGTAGAATAATATGGTATCAAAATATTTCATGATATAGAAATAACAGAGTGCTGCTCCCAGTGGTCTGGGAGGACTCAGCCCTTCCAGCTTGTTGCGGGAAGTCAGGGACCCCGAACGGAGGGACTGGCTGGAGCCGTGACAGAGTAACGTAAGTTGTGAAGATTTCATGGACATTTACCAGTTCCCAAATAATACTTTCATAATTTCTTATAGGCATAAGAAATTACTTTAATCTCTTCATCCCATTATCTTTGTAAACTGAAGATGTACATCACCTCGGGCCACTATGATAATTGTGTGAACTGTGCAAATTGATTGTAAAATGTGTGATTGAACAATATGGAATCAATACACCTTGAGAAAGAACAGAATAATGGCGATTTTAGGGAACAAGGGAAGACAACCATAGTGTCTGACTGTCTGCAGGGTCGGGCAAAAAGAGCCATATTTTTCTTCTTGCAGAGAGCCTATAAATGGACATGCAAGTAGGGAAGATATCGCTAAATTATTTTCCTAGCAAGGATTAATACTTTGGTGAAGGAATGCATTCCTGGGTGGAGGTCTATAAATGGCTGCTCTGGTGGTGTCTGTCTTATGCGGTTGAGATAAGGACTGAAATACTCCCTGGTCCCCTGAAGTACCCTCAGGCTTACTAGGGTGGGGAAAAACCCTGCCCTGGTAAATTTGAGGTCAGACTGGTACTCTGCTCTTGAACCCTGTTTTCTGTTGTTTAAGATGTTTATCAAGACAATACGTGCACCGCTGAATGTAGACCCTTATCAGTAATTCTGCTTTTGCCCTTTGCCTTGTGATCTTTGTGGACCCTTATCAGGAGTTTCTGATTTTGCCCTTAGAAGCATGTGATCTTTGTTCTCCTATTTGCCCTTTGAAGCTTGTGATCTTTGTGACCTCCTCTCTGTTCTTGCACCCCCTTCCAATTTGAAATCCTTAATAAAACTTACTGGCTTTAAGGCTCAGGTGGGCATCACAGTCCTACCGATATGTGATGTCACCCCCAGTGGCCCAGCTGTAAAATTCCTCTCTTTGTACTCTTTCTCTTTATTTCTCAGCCAGCTGACACTTATGGAAAATAGAACCTACATTGAAATATAGGGGGTGGATTCCCCTGATACCAGCCCACCTGGGGCTTGACCTTGAAAGAACAGAGAACAACGCTGTGGACATGATTACAGCCCCCATATGTTACAGCATGCAGCATAAGGGTGTAAAGCTCAGCCTTGCCCCCTAAAAGCATCTAGAAGTAAAGCCATTCAACTATACCCAACTTGCACTATAGTCAAACTCACATGAAAAGTGAAAAGTAAAGGTAACAAAAACAAACCAACAACCAGCATGAAAAGAACAGCAAGCTGAAAGGATGAAGGAGCATCAGCCTTCCTAGATGAGAAATAACCAGCACAAGAATTCTGGCAACTCTAACAGCCAGAGTGTCCTCTTACCTTCAAGTGATCACACTAGATTCCCAACAAAGGATTTCAAACAGATTGAAATGGCTCATATGTCAGATACAGAATTCAGAATCTGGATGGCAAAGAAGCTCATTGAGATGTAACAGTAGGTTGAAACCCAATTCAGGGAAAACAGCAAAATAATCCAAGTGTTGAAACACAACACAAGCATTTTTAAAAATACCCAAACTTCTGGAAATTAAAAAATAAAATCACTACAAGAATCTCAAAATATAATTGGAAGCATTAATGACAGAATAGACAAAACTAAGGATAGAATCTTAAAGCTTGAAAAATGTTCCTTTGAAGCATGACAGGCAGAAAATAAAAAGAAAAAAGATTTGAAAAAAATGAACCAAACCTCCAAAGAATATGGGATTATGTGAAGAGATCAAGCCTATACTTAATTGGCATTCCAGGAAGAGAAGGAGAGAGAGTAAGCAACTTCAAAAGCTTATTTGAAGATACAGTCTACGAAAGTTTTCCCAGTCTTGCCACGGAGTTCAACATGGAGATTCAAGAAATTTAGAGAACTCCGTGAGATACTATGCAGGATGACCTCCGCCAAGACCCATAGTCATCAACTTCTCCAAAGTCAACATAAAAGAAAAAATCTTAAAGGCAGTTAGAGGTAAGGGGCAGATCATTTACAAAGGGAACTCCATTATACTAACAGTAGACCTTTCAGCAGAAATTTTACAAGCCAGAAGAGATTTGGGTCCTATTTTGAATATCCTTAACAAAAATCCAAATAAGGATTTCATATCCCACTGATACGGCTTGGCTGTGTCCCCACCCAAATCTTATCTTGAAGCCCCATGTGTTGTGTGAGGGACCTAGTGGGAGGTGACTGAATCATGGGGCAAGTCCTCCCTGTGCTGTTCTTGTGATAGTGAATAAGTCTCATGAGATATGACGGTTTTAAAAAGGGGAATTTCTCTCCACAAGCTGTCTTCTCTTGTCAGCTGCCATGTGAGACATGCCTTTCACCTTCTGCCATTATTGTGAGGCCTCCCCAGCCATGTGGAACTGTAAGTCCAATAAACCCCTTTTTCTTATATAAATCACTCAGTATCTAGTATCTCTTTATTAGCAGTATGAAAACAGACTAATACAGTAAATTGGACCAGGACTAGGGCACTGCTGAAAAGATACTTCAAAATGTGAAAGCAACTTTGAACTGGGTAACAGGCAGGGTTTAGAACAGTTTGGAGGGCTCAGAAGAAGACAGGAAAATGTGAGAGAGATAATTGTTGAATGGCTTTGACAAAAATGCTGATAGTGATAGGAACAGTAAGATTCAGGCTGAGTTGGTCTCACATGGAGAAAAAGAAACTTGTTGATAACTGAAGCAAAGGTGACTCTTGTTATGTTTTAGCAAAGAGACTGGTGACATTTTGCCCCTGTCCTAGAGATTTGTGGAACTTTGAATGAACTTGAGAGAGATTATTTAGGGTGTCTGGTGGGAGAAATTTCTAAGCAACAAAACATTCAGGAGGTGACTTGGGTGCTGTTAAAGGTATTCAATTTCAAAAGGGAAACAGAGCATAAAGTTTGGAAAATGTTTAGCCTGACAATGCAATAGAAAAGAAAATCCCATTTTCTGAGGAGAAATTCAAGCCAGTTGCAGAAATGTTCATAAGTAATAAGAAGTTGAATGTTAATCACCAAGACAATGAGGAAAATGTCTCCAGAGCATGTCAGAGACCTTTGTGGCAGCCTGTCCCATCACAGGCTTAGAGGCCTAAGAGGAAAATGTGGTTTCGTGAGCCAGGCCCAGGGTCCCTGTGCTGTGTGCAGTCTAGCGACTTGGTGTCCTGTGTCCAAGCTGCTCAAGCTGTGACTATAATGGGCCAAGGTACAGCTTAGGACATGGCTTCAGAGGGTACAAGACCCAAACCTTGACAGCTTCCATGTGTCGAGCCTGCAGGTGCACAGAAGTCAAGAATCAGGGTTTGGGAACCTCTGCTTAGATTTCAGAGGATGTACAGAAACGCCTGGATGTCCAGGCAGAAGTTTGCTGCAGGGGTGGTGCTCTCATGGAAAGCCTCTGCTAGGGCAGTGCAGAAGGGAAATATGGGGTCAGAGCCCCCACACAAAGTCCTTACTGGGGCACCACCTAGTGGAGCTGTGAAAAGGGGGCCATTGTCCTCCAAACCCTAGAATGGTAGATCCACTGACAGCTTGCACCATGTACCTGGAAAAGCTGCAGACACCCAACACTAGCCCATGAAAGCAGCTGGGAGGGAGGCTGTACCCTGCAAAGCCACAGGGTCAGAGCTGCCCAAGACTATGGGGAACCTACCTCTTGTATCAGCTTGACCTGGATGTGAGACACAGAGGCAAAGGAGATAATTTTGGAGCTTTAAGATTGGATTGTCCAGATGGATTTTGGACTTGCATGGGGCCTGTAGCCCCTTTGTTTTGACCAGTTTCTCTCATTTGGAATGGCCGTATTTACCCAATGCCTGTACCTCCATTGTATCTAGGAAGTAATTAGCTTGCTTTTGATTTTACAGGCTCATAGGCAGAAGGGACTTGTCTTATCACAGGTGAGACTTTGGACTGGAGACCCTTGAGTTAATGCTGAAATGAGTTAAGACTTTGGGGGACTGTTGGGAAGGCATGATTAGTTTTGTAATGTGGGAACATGATACTTAGGAGGGGTCAGGAGTGGAATGATATGGCTTGGCTGTGTTCTCATCCAAACCTCTTTTTGAATTCCCATGTGTTGTGGGAAGGACCCGGTGGAAGGTGATTGAATCATGGGGCAGGACTTTCCTGTGCTATTCTTGTGATAGTGAATAAGTCTCACGAGATCTGATGGTTTTAAAAAGGGGAGTTTCCCTGCACAAGCTCTCTTCTCTTGTCTCCCACTGTGTGAGACATTCCTTTCACCCTCCACCAGGACTGTGAGGCCTCCCCAACCACATGGAACTGTAAGTACAGTAAATCCCTTTTTCCTGTATAAATTACTCAGTCTTGAGTATGTTTTATCAGAAGTGTGAAAATGGACTAATATACCCACCAAACTTAACTTCATAAGTGAAAGAGACATGAAATCCTTTTCAGACAAGCAAATGCCAAGGAAATTCATTACAACTAGACTGCCTTACAAGAGCTCCTAAAGAGAGTTATAAATAGGGAAAGAAAGAATAATACCTGCCACCACACAAACACACTTAAGCACATACCCCACTGACACTATAAAGCAACTACACAATCAGACCTATATAACAACCAGCTAACTGTACAATGAAAGAATCAAATTCTCTTATGTCAATATTGACCCTGAATGTAAATGGGATATAAAAGACATAGAGAGCTAAGTTGGATAGAGAGACAAGACTCAACTGTCTGTTGTCTTCCGGAGACCCACCTCACAACTGATGACACCCTTGGCTTAAAGAGAAGGGATAAAGATTTATCTGGAAAAAGGAAAACAAAAAGAGAGCAGGAATAGCTATTCTTTGATAAAATAGACTTAAAACCAAAAATGATCAAAAACAACAAAGAAGGGCATGACAATGATAAAGGACTCAATCCAACAAGAACACTTAACTATCCTAAATATATATGCACCCAGCATTGGGGTTCGCAGATTCATAAAACAAGTGTGTAGAGATCTACAAAGAGATTTAGACAACCACACAATAATACTGGGGGACTTCAACACCCCATTGACAGCATTAGATAGATAATCAAGGCAGAAAACTAACAAATGTATTCTGTGTTTAACTCAACACCTGACCAATTGAACCTAGTAGAAATCTACAGAACACGCCACCCAGCACCAACAGAATATACATTCTTCTCATCTGCACACAGAACATACTCTAAGATCAACCACATGCTTGGCCATAAAGAAAGTCTCAACAAATCAAAAAAAAAAAAAAAAAAAAAGGAAAACATACCAACCACAGACCACAATGCAATAAAAATATAAATCAATACCGAGAAGATTTATCAAAACCATACAATTTCATGGAAGTTAGAGAAACTGCTCCTGTGTGACTTTTGGGTAAATAACAAAATCGAGAAATAATTAAAACAATTATTTGAAACTAATGAAAACAGAGACACAACATATTAGAATATTTGTAACAAAGCTAAGCAGTGTTAAGAAGAAAGTTTATAGTGTTAAACACCTACATCGAGAAGTTAGAAAAATCTCAAATTAATAACTTAACATTGTACCCAGAGGAACAAGAAAAACAGGAGTGAACCAAAGCCAAAGCTGACAAAAGAAAATATATAACTAAAATCAGGACTGAAGTGAACAAAACTGAGACATGAAATTTCATTCAGAAGATAAAACCAAAAGTCAGTTCTTCAAAAGATTAAATAGGATTAATATACCAATAGCTAGATTAATAAATGAAAAAGAGAAAAGATTCAAATAAAGACAACCAGAGAAACAAAAATCCCTAGAGACTATTATGAATACCTCTATGCACTCAAACCAGAAAGCCTAAAAAATATGAATAAATTTCTGGAAACACACAGTCTCCCAAAGATTGAACCAGGAAGAGAAATTAAAATCTTGAAAAGACAGATTAACAAGTTTTCCAAAATTGAATTCAGTATGAAAAAGCCTCCCAACAAAAAAAAAAAAAAAAAAAAAAAAAAAAAAAAAAAAAAAAAAAAAGCCCTGGACCAGATGGATAGATGGATTCATAGCTGAATTCTTCCAGATGTAAAAAGAATAACTAGTACCAACCCTACTAAAAATATTCCAAAAAAATTGATGAAGAGTTAATCCTCCCTAACTCAATTCTATGAAGCCAGCACTCATTCTGATAGCAAAGCATGGCAGAGATACAACAAAATAGGAAAATTTCAGCCCAATATCCCTAATGAGCATAAATCCAAAAACCTTCAACAAAAAACTAGCTAACTGAATCTAGCAGCACAACAACATGTTAATTCAACATGATCAACGAGGCTTTATTCCTAGGATGCAAGGTTGGTTCAACATAAACAGATCAATAAATAAGGTTCACTACATAAACAGAATTAACAACAAAAGACACATAATTATCTAAATAGAGGCAGAAATACCTTTGAAAAAATTTTAGCATCACTTCATGTTAAAAACCTTTAACAAATTAGTCATGGAAGTAACATAGCTCAAAATAATAAGAGCAATGTATGACAACCCACAGCTAACATTATGCTCAATGAGCAAAAGCTGGAAGCATTCCCTTTAAGAACTAGAACAAGATAAGGATGCCCATTATCACCACTCCTATTCAATATAATACTGAAAGTCCCAGTCAGAGAAATTGGGCAAATAAATAAAAGGCATCCAAATAGGAAAGGAGGAAGTGAAAATCTCTCTTTGCCGATTATATAAGTGTGTACCTAGAAAATCCCATAGACTCCTCCAGGAGACTTCTGGACTGGATTAAAATGACTTCAGTAAAGTTTCTGGATACAAAATCAATGTACAAAAATCAGTAGCATTTCTATACAACAATAAGATCTAAGCACAGAGCCGAATGAAGAATGAAATCCCACTTCCAATAGCCCCCAAAAGAATAAGAAATACAAGGAGGTGAAAGATCTGTACAATGAGAATTACGAAAGACTGCTGAGAGAAATTGGAGGTGACACAAACAAATGGAAAAAACTTCCATTCTCATTGATAGGGAGAATTAATATACTTAAAATGGCCATATTCTCAAAAGCAATTTACAGGTTCAATGCTATTCCTACCAAACTACCAATGGCATTCTTAACAGAAAGAGAAAAAACATTTAAAAATACATATTGAACCAAAAAAGAGCCAGAAATCACCAAAGCAATCCTAAGCAAAAGAATAAAGCTGGAGGCATCATAGTACCCAGTTTCAAACAATGAAAATGCCCTCTAGATTATCCAGATCAGAAGGAGCAGGAGCAGGTATCAAGCATGCCCAAATGCAGTTCAAAACACTTTGCTCAACCACACCCCCACAGGAAACCACCATGATAAATCTTTAGTCTACAGTAATCAAAATAGCGTAGTATTAGTACAAAAGCAGATACATAGACCAGTGGAACAAAACAGTGAATGCAGAAATAAAGCCACACACCTACAACCACCTGATCTTTGACAAAGTTGTTAATAACAAACAATGGAGAGAGGATTGCCTATTCAATAAATGGTGCTGTGATAACTGGCTAGCCATATGCAGAAAATTGAAACTGGAGCCCTTCTTTTCACCATACACAAAAATCAACTCAGCATGGATTAAAGACTTAAATGTAAGACCTGAAACAATACAATCCATAGGAGAAAACCGAGGAAATACTGTTCTGAAAATTGGCCTTGACAAAGGATTTGTGATAAGTTCTGAAAAGCAATTGCAACTCGTCCAATTGCCAATTTGTTGATTTTGTTAACCAAAATTGATGAGTGGTATTTAACTAAACTATAGAGCTTCTGCACAAGAGAAACTATCAATAGTGTAAACAGACAACCTGCAAAATAGGAGAAAATGTCTGCAAAGTATGCATTCAGTGAAGTTATAATATCCGGATTCCATAAGGAACTTAAAGCAGCAACCAAAGTCTAAATAACCCCGTTAAAGAATGGGCGAAGAACATGAACAGACACTTTTCAAAAGAAAACATACACGTGGCCAACAAGTATATGAAGAAATGCTAAATACCACTAATCATCAGAGAAATGCAACTTAAAACCAGGAGATACCGTCTCACATTAGTTAGAATGGCTATTAATAAAATGTGAAAGAATAACAAATATTGGTGAGATGGCAGAGAAATGGGAAAGCTTATATAGTACTGGAGGAAAGACAAATTAGTTTAGCTACTGTGGAAAGCATTTTGGAGATTTCTCAAAGAACTTAGAACTATCACTCGACCCAGTGATCACAGTATTGGGCACATACTGAAGGGAAAATAAATTGTTCTACCAAAAAAGGTTCTACATGTGCTTGTAAGTTTATTGCAATGCTATTCACAATAGCAACGACATAGAATCAACCAAGATGCCCATGAATGTTGGACTAGATAAAAAAATGTGGTACATATGAAATACTATGTGAAATACTGTGAAAAAAGTGTGGTACCATGAAACACTATGCAGCCATAAAAAAGAAAGAAATCATGTCCTTTGCAGCAACATGGATGCCATTGTAGGTCATTATCCTAAGTGAACTAATGTAGAAATAGATTACCAAATACTGCATGCTCTCACTTATAAGTGAGCATTAAACATTGAACACACATGAACACAAAGATGGGAATGATAGTCACTGGGGACTGCTTGAGAGTGAAGTTTGGGAGGGAAATATGGGTTGGAAGGCTAATTTTATGTACTATGCTCACTACTTTGGGGCAGGATCATTTGTACCCCAATGATATGCAATTTGCTCATGAAACAAACCTGCACATGCATCTTCTGAATCTTAAAGTAAAATACATTTAAAATATACAATGATTATGTTCATATAATGTATCATAAATTTAGAAACAAATTCAGTTGACCAGTATGTCAATTATAAGATAGAATGATATTTATTCTAGCATTTAAGGAAATTTTATCTTTGTTATTGGGAAAATTTTAAAAGATAATACAATTTATAAAATATCAATCCTTTCAAATAAATAGAACTGCTAAAAACCGAATCAAAATTTCAAATCGTACCCAATTTACCTATAATAAATTAACCCTTTTTTCAGCATTTGTCTTTCAAATAAATACAAATCACATATACACCATGCAGTACAAGCAAAAGAAGCAGATAAAAGTAAATAAATTAATATTATAATGAATATATATTCAAAGCAACCTCAGGCTAAATTTTAGAGACTATATTATAAATTATTGAAACATCCAGATAAATTTACAATTTGTATGTAATATTTAAGTTAAAGTGTAATAAGAACACAATTGAGACAGATTTTTAGCAACAAATAGTGAAGAAAAAGTTTTATTGGCTGATTTATTTATTTATTCACCTCAAATGCGATTTCAAGTGTGTATTTATTTGCAGAACACTATAATGTATACTCTGGGGGAGTGTATGAACCTCCTTGCTCTCGTGAATACAATTCTGTTTTTTTATGTCTAATGGCGTATAACAAGCTAGCACAAAACTTAGTGATTTAAAATGTAATTTTATTTCATTCAGGGTTTTGTGAATTAAAAAAAAAAAATGGGAAGGGTTTAACAGGGCAGTTTGGTATCAGCTAGGTTGGCTGGGACCAGCGCATCTACTTTCAACACAGCTTATTCAGTCATGTGTCTGACATCTTGGTGCTTTTTGGCTTCTCTTTCTCCACACATTATCTTATTCTCCAGGGCCTTTTCTTGTGACTTCAGTTTCTCATAATGTGTTGGTGTCAGGGTAGTTATATTTTCTAAACGGCAGCTGGATTTCCTCACAGTGTTTCAGGAGAACTGGATGGAGGAAGCAACCTTTCTTAAGATCCACCCTTGAAAGTCTCTCATTGTTATTCCTGCCACATTATTTTTGACCAAATCACCCAACTGTACATGGCTTTCCTGCTTTTAACATGGAACTTCTTCTGTTCTTGAAAGCCCTTTGATCCCTGGTAAACTTGAATGTTATCTATTCTCAACCAGGTTACTAAGGCTGGCCGAGATTCCAGGGAGAAGAGTAGAAAAATATCTGTGACCATGTTTAAGTTACCCAAGTCTTTTACACGATTACAAATTAGATTTCTTACACATGCAAGATACATCTTCAGGGCAACTACTTCAGAACTGAAGTTCAGGTTCTCATCGGTTAGATGAGATCCAGGCAGGAATAAAGTTCTTTGGCATCATTTCCTCAGGTAAGGTTTCTCTCAGTCAAACTTCCTGAATTCAGAGACCATACACTGAACTTACAATGTTGCAACAAAGAGGAAAACTGCAAAAAACACTCATACTTTTAAAAGTAGAAACGGGAGATACCAAACCACACAGTGATCCATAACAGTCCTTAAATTCATCCGGAAGCATGTGGTCATGTCCTTGCCTAGGACCCAGTCTCTGGAATGGTTCCCATGGCTCTTGGGACTCTTTCTCAGGACTCTTGGATTCACCCTTTGAGTTATGCCTTTCTTTTCTTATGAAATATTCCATGTTTACAACGGAGTTTCTTTCTTCAAAGTTGGAAATCACTCTTCATTTGGAACTGACTCTATCCCTTTCAATTCAAGCTGGAAAATGCCTTTAAAACTGTGTCACCTTCCTATGTATCAAATTACAACCAACTCCAATACACAAAAGTCACACTCATGTTTCTTTCTAGGCTTTTTAATACCTTGGACTAAGTGTTAAAGTGCTGTGCTTAAGATGCTTAGAAGCATTTTGTCTTGTTCAGAGGGTCTACAAAACATGCCATTTAGATTCAGAGAGAAATTTTCATCTAGTAGAGACTGTCTAAGAGGCACATCCTTAAGAATCTCACAGGTTATACTGAGCAAGCACATACATCTTTCTGAAGTCTCAATACAGGGTTTTAAAGCCATAGCATTGAGAGTTTTACCCTGTGACCATGCTTTACTAGTAGACCCTGGATTGGATAGTTTTCCTGAGACCAGAGAATTTTGCCTGTAGAAGAAAATAGGGATGAGAGCTTGATTTTGGAGCCCAGCAAATATTTTCTCCTTTACGTGGCCCAGATTCTGCTTGATAACTGAAAATTCAATTTATTTTTGCTTTATCTATATTTTACCACATGCAGCTAAAACAAACAATTTGGCAGTTTCAACAATGTGCCTGAAAAGCCTCATAGCCAAATATTAAAGTATACTAGACATGTTTTCTATTCATCTCATTTTCACATACAACAATGTCGCCAAACTTACCTCTGCTACATAAAATGGTTGACCTTTTTGTAGACTTCAATGCCAATTTCACCACTGTCCTTCAAATTATCAGTAACAACTTTCACTAACAAGAAAAATGGGGAAAAAGTCTTTAAATTGGGCAATTGGTTCATTTTATTCATTCACCAATTATTTTTGAAAGTTTATCATCTACAAAGCCCCACAGTAAATACTGTAGGCAATGTGATAAACTATATTTGGGTCTTGAACATCTAAATGAACATGACACGGATTAAAATGTGGTAAGCGCTGAATATAATGTATAGGTGAAGTTCTAAAGGGGTTTCAGAGAGAAAGATTGGTATTTTGTTTTGTTTTTGTTTGTTTCCTGGCTCAGTTTAGACTTGGTCCTACAAAGATCAGGCATAAGAATTGCAAGTCAGCAGGGAATGTATTTGAACTGGAAATAGAAGTGGGTTTGGAAAACATGACTCTGTTACTTTGGGTAGATCATAGAGATGAAAGGAAGGAATGGGAAATAACTCAGTCAAGAAGTGTAGCCAGGGCTATAAATGTCAGGCTAATGATTTTAGATTTTTTTTTCTATAGAAAATGGAAAGGCATTATTGTTGTTATTGTTGTTGTTTTCATTACTTTTAATTTGGTTTTATAAAGATTAATCTGGAAATGCAGGCTGGACTAGGGAGGAGGCCATGGGAACAGGTCATCAGTTAGGAGTGCTGGCTTCATTTCTGAAGCAACATCTGAATGCCTGTAAGAGAACATTGGCAGTGGGAATGGAGAGAGTGAGGCAGATCAGATAGATTATTAATTAAGCATTCACTGTAATTCATTATCTTTTTTCTCACTCTTATTATCTCTCTATCCATCTAAATGAACAATTCCTCATTATATGTAATTTTGCTGGAACTACTGGCAGATGTAGTTTATAAATTCATCTACCTGTTGTAAAAATGTAAATATGGAGAGTTGGTTTCAGAATTTCTTGGATCCAGAATACTACTTTCGTTAAAAGATTTATCAGTCTGTTTCCAGCTATTCAGTTGCTAATGAGTTTCTGAAGAGAGCAGCATTCAGATGAAGTAGGTGGTGGTTGAAGTCTTCTGGAAAACACTGCTGCTTATTGTTGACTAGAATCAAGATGCAATTAATCATGCTTTTGACTTATCCCTAAAAGTCACTGTCACTTCCAGTGACTTAAATGTAAGTAATATAAGGTCATCTTAGACACTTTTGAAGTTAGATTGCTTTTGCATTTGGACATATCCAAAGGCTAAGAGTATCTTAATTTATTTTAAATACATTTTATAAAAGGAAAAGCATTTATTCAGATGACTTTCTCTTTATTTCCAGTTCTTCATTATATATAATTTTCTCACATAAAGAAAACAGATTTTCTTTTTTGGTCATTAAATTCAGTGATAAAACAGCTCCTTATCAATGTATTGGCTTTAGCTTTGACTCCTTCTACCTATTAAAACCAATATCTGAAAAATTAATAATTTGTCTTTAACATCCTAGATCCAAAAGCTGTATTTTCAACACTCTGCCGTAAAACCTGTGTGTATAACTTTGAAGGGTAGCACAATATCTTCCCAAATTTAGTCTGACATTGCAATAGAAATAACAATAAACTTAGTTTAAGTTATGCTAATAAAATAATAAAACAAATCTCATAATAATAAAGTGCATTGAGTGTTTCTAATGGGTTGGCATGAATTAAATGATTTTCAAAGACGGGAACAATTTCTTTTGAGAACAGAACATTAATTGCTTTTAAAACAATTTGAGTTCATTTGGAAAGGTCAGCATGAGTTTAAATATATTTTATTTTCCAGTATCTTTAAGAATTGATAATATTTACTAAACTGACAGGTAAAATTTGAACATTTCTTTAATATGGTCTTTCAGTTCTTTAAAAGAATGTGCTATGTAAATACTCTATATATCTCTTTCTTTCCCTAGATATACCATTATCTTATCTCAAATTTTGTGTTTAAATTACCCAATATATACTTGAAACTAAAAACTATGTAGACATACACTACCACTATTCTCAGTGAAAACAAAGGAGAAAACATGAAAATCAACGAACTACTGGAAATCATCCCAAATGATATTTAAAGAATGATAGAATTTGGAAAATAGAGTCACAACTGATGCTTATTTGGCTAAGGATCTGGATGGAGCTTGGAAATAAGAAATAAAAAATGAACTAAGCCAAGTCACAAAGTATCTAAAACTAAATGAAACAGTACAAGCATGTGTAAGTGACATTTTTTGATGAGTGACATTTTAAGAAAAGTAGAAAAGCACACTCTTTTTTAGAATGTAAGATAGATAAAAAGCTTAAGATTTAATTACTCTTGAGAAATACAAGGCACAGCCAGTCACCCTGACTTGCCCTAAGACTGTTCATGTTTTTTTTTTTTTTTCTTGTCGCTCAGTTAAGCATAAATTCATAGATTTCATGGTTAAAAGAGCCTGAGATGAGATGCTGGTTGCCTGCACTTAGTCCTGCCACTTCTTATCGGACCATCTGCTGTCACCTCAAAAAGCCAAGACTGTATAATCTCGGTAAACATACGAACCATTCCTGCATTTAATTTTGGTTGGAAGGAAGACCCCATTATGTGTATTGATTTTGAAGTGTCACTACCTTCTTTTGATGAATTCTCAGTACCTTATAGCAACTGACTGCATTTCCATGAACATAATATTAAGTCTTAAAAGTGTTTACTGCACACTTCTTACATAAATGCTTAACAAAGTTCATGATCTTAGAAGTAAATCTAATTTGCATGAAAGCCTGCCTACGGGTTTTATTCACCTTCTGGATTTAAGTAGCATTTGTCATCTACGGACCCAAATGTGCTGGAGCTGGCACAGAGTTAGTGATAAGCAGAAGCAATGATTGCTGGTTGCTGAAACTACCAGTGCCAGTTGCGAACTCCTGAAAACTCTCTTGGCTAAAGACTGGATTGCACCTGACCGTTGGAGCATGTGGGTGTCCTTGCAGTGTGTCTATATGTGTGTTCTTGTAAGGGGGGCGGTTAGGAGCGGTAGGATTGGGGAAAGCCAGAAGAGATGAAATAATCACAGCTATGAGAGAGGACATTTTATAGAGGATTCACCTTTCCTCAAATCTTTAGCTGCACATTTTATTTTACTCCGTTCTCAATTTTATTAATTATTTAGAGATCTGTGTGGGGTCTATAAATAGTACAGCATACAGATTGAAGAAGCTTAGCAAACCTCACAGTATAGTCAAGCTAGTGAAAATGAAAGATAGAGAATCTGGAAAGCTGCCAAAGAAAAATGACACTCACTTAAAATGCAATGGTAATTCTAAAGATGGCAGACTTTTCGTCAGAAACTATGGAGGACAAAGATGGCATAAAGACATTTTAAAGTGCTGAAAGAAAAGAAAATCACCAACCCAGATAATACCCACAATAGCCAGTGAAATTATTCTTTCAGAATGAAGGTGAAATAAAAAATTTTCAAATAAAATAAAATTATGAGAATTGATGGTCAGGACACCATCTGCACAAAATAAACTAACGGAAGTTTTCAGGATTAAAGAAAATGATACCAGTGGAAAATTCAAATCTTTAGGACTGAATGAAATTATAAATGTAGCACAAACATAATATTTTTATTAATTCCTTTAAATTACACATGACTTGTTTAAAACAATCTAACAATGTCAAGATATTTATTATATGTAACATAAGAACATTAGCATAAAGAATGGTGAGCTGATAGAAGTAAATCAAAATATATGTTCTCGCCGGGCGCGGTGGCTCAAGCCTGTAATCCCAGCACTTTGGGAGGCCGAGACGGGCGGATCACAAGGTCAGGAGATCGAGACCATCCTGGCTAACACAGTGAAACCCCGTCTCTACTAAAAAAATACAAAAAACTAGCCGGGCGTGGTGGCAGGCGCCTGTAGTCCCAGCTACTCAGGAGGCTGAGGCAGGAGAATGGCATAAACCTGGGAGGCGGAGCTTGCAGTGAGCTGAGATCCAGCCACTGCACTCCAGCCTGGGCAACAGAGCAAGACTGCGTCTCAAAAAACAAAATAAAACAAAATGTGAATAGGGAGATGGCATGCACATCTGTAATCCCAGCTACTTGGGAGTCTGAGGTGGGAGGTCACTTGAGCCCAGGAGTTGGAGACCAGCCTGGGCAACAGAGTGAGACCTTGTCTCTACAAAAACTTAAAAA
>NW_016806197.1:24621-68051 GCF_001698545.2 Rhinopithecus bieti
TATATATGTTCTCATTTTTCCCTACATTTTAAAGAAGTGATGTCGTATATATTCTAAATAAAATGTGAAGAGTTGAAGATAATTTTCTATAATACCTAGAGAATTCTATAAGTAAATAATGTGAAGACATATAGCTAAAAAGAGAATAGATAAAATGAAATAAAATTCTAAACAATGTTTTGATTCACTCCAAAAGAAGGCAGAAAAAGATAAAAAAGAAACAAAAAAATAGTGGCCAATAGATAAATGATAAAATGAAAGCTCTAAATAGAACCACTAGAAGCACATCAATATTTACATTAAATGTTAGTGGATTAAGTACTCTATTAAAAGGCAGATGCTTTTAGAATGAGTATAAAAAACAAGGCCTAACAGTTAATGTTATCTATAAAAGATGCACTTTAAATATAAATGAGTAACTATGTTGGAAATCCATGGATGAAAACAGATAGTATGTAAATAGTGTAACAAGGATAGAATGAATATATTGTCAGATAAAATCCACTTGAGACAAAGCACATTACAAAAAATGAATATATTTAATAAAAGGGCCAATTCATAAAGAAAATATAACAATCATAAATATGTATGCACTTAAGAGAGCCTCAAAACACATCACGCAAAAATTAGCAGGGTTTTATGATCATAGCAGTAGATAGTAACTACTCCAAATGATTGCATATCGAGACAAAAATATCAATGAATACATAGGGAATCTGGACACTATTTCCTATCTTGACCTAACTGATATTTGCAGAACATTATACGTAACTGCAAAATATGAAATTTATTGCAAGAACTCACCGTATGTTCAAAAAGACAGACATGTATGTTAAATCATTTAAAACATTCAGCAAATTTAAAAATTTTGAGATTATATATAATATGTTCTCTGTATACAGTGAAGTTAAATTAGAAATTGATTAAAATTATTTAGAAAAACTCTGAATAGGAGGCCGGGCGCGGTGGCTCATGCCTGTAATCCCGGCACTTTGAGAGGCTAAGGCACATGGATCATGAGGTCAGGAGATCAAGACCATCCTGGCTAACACAGTGAAACCCCATCACTACTAAAAATACAAAAAATTAGCTGGGCGTGGTGGTGGGAGCCTGTAGTCCCAGCTACTCAGGAAGCTGAGGCAGGAGAATAGCGTGAACCTGGGAGGTGGAGCTTGCAGTGAGCTGAGATGGCGCCACTGCACTCCAGCCTGGGTGACAGAGCGAGACTCCGTCTCAAAAAAAAAAAAAAAAAAAAAAAAGAAAAACTCTGAATATATGAAAATTAAAAAGCAAGGCTCAAAATAATTTATCTATCAAAGAAGAAAATGACATGAAATATTAGATAATATACTGAAGTAAATGAAAATAAAATGAAGACCTTTCAAAATTAATGAGATTCACCCATAGAAATCCAGTAGAGGAAATGTAAAGGTTTTGATGCATATATTAGAAAACAAGAAAAGTCTAGAATTAATGAACTAAACTACTTTCAGTTTAAGAAACTGGAGATGAAAATAGTAAATTAAATTTAAAATAAGTAGAAGACAGAACAGAATAAAGATCAAAATAGAAATCAGTAACATGCAAAATGAGTACTAATAGAGAACAGAAAAGAAACCAAAGGCCAGTTATTTGAAAAGATGAATAAACATGATAAAACTTTAACTTGAATCAGCAAGACAAAGTTAAAATTGTCATTGGAAATGAAAAGATGCCATCACCATATTGTCTACAGGTATTAAGAGAATAATAATTTTATGGACAATAAATGTGACATTTTAGATGAAATAGGTAAATTCCTTCACACATAAATTGCCAAAATCGACAGTAGAAAATATGAATAGCACCATATTTATTAATTTTTTAAATATCAAAAACCTACCCTTCAAGAAAACTCTAGGTTTTCTCTAAATGATGTTTTCTTGGCAAATTTTATGAAATAGTTAAGGGGAAATTAACACCAAACTTACACAAACTCTTTCCGAAAATGGAAGAGGGGCCCACAACCCCCAATTCATTTTAAGAAGCATGCGTAAATGTTACATCAAAATCTGATATTTTACAAAACAAGAAAATTAGAGACTAATATTCCATATAAAATGAGATGCAAAGTTACTTAACCAATTACATCATAACCAAAAAGAGTTTAACTCAGGAATCCAAGTGTTGTAGGCAGGCTCTATGATGGCTCCTACTAGTCCCTGCATCTTGGTATTCATGGTCTTATAATATTTCACATTGAATGTTGGCTGGGTTTAGTGACTCACTTCTGACTTGCAATGTTCTGTTACCAGAAAGTACATCTTTACTGCAGTTTTTGTCTTGCTGTTTTTTCTCCTTCTGTCTCTCTGTCTCTCTCTCCCTCTCTCTGTCTCTCTCTCCCTCTCTCCATCTCTCTCTCCCTCTCTCTCTCTTTCTATCTTAAACTGCTCACTCTTAAAGAAGCCAACTGTCCTGTCATGAGACAGTTTTTGTAGCAATAATAACCAGTAAGAATCTGAGGCCTTCGGCTCAATAGCCCATGAGGAATGGAGGCCCACATGAGTAAGCTTAGAAGATCTTTCTGCAGTTGCATTTTTAGAGGAGACTGTAGCCCCAAGCAGCAGTTTGCCTGAATCCTCATAAGAACCTTGCACCAAAGCCATCTATCTAAGCTGGACCTGGCCGCCTGACCCACAAAAAATGTGAGATAAATGTTTGTTGTTTCAAAGTGCTGTCTTTGGGGCATAATTTATTGCAGTTTAACCTTAATCAAATTAAGATAAATGAAGAACAACTATATTATCATGTAAATAGATATAGAAAAAGCATATAACATGTATGACAACAACTGATGATTAAAAAAACTGGCTAAGAAAAGTCTACAACTAATCTGCTTAATGGTGAAATATTGAAATGTTTCCACTAACTCTGGGAACGAGATAAAGGTGTGCACTCCCAGCACGTATATTTTGTTTCATGTGTCCCTGTGAAAAGATCACCAAACAGGCTTTGTGTGAGCAACATAGCTGTTTATTTCACCTGGGTGCAGGCGAGCTGAGTCCGAAAAAGGAGTCAGCAAAGGTGAAGGGATTATCATGAGTTCTTACAGGTTTTGGGATAGGCGGTGGAGTTAAGAGCAATGTTTTGGGAGCAGGGGGTGGATCTCACAAAGTATATTCTCAAGGGTGGGGAGAATTACAAAGAAACTTCTTAAGGGTGGGAGAGATTATAAAGAACCTTCTTAAGGGTGGGGGAAGTTGCAAAGTACGTGGATCTGTTAGGGTGTGGCAGAAACAAATCACAATGGTGGAAAGTCATCGGTTAAGCTATTTTCACTTGTGTGGATCTTCAGTTGCTTCAGACCATCTGGATGTAAACGTGCAAGTCACTGGGGATATGATGGCTTAGCTTGGGCTCAGAGGCCTGACATGTTTGATATTTTATAGCATATATATTTATACATTTTATATCATATATATGGAATGGTTTATATTTATATACAACACGTATACTTTATTTTGTGATGTGTACTCTCGCCATTCGTGTATGATATTTTATTGACATCTTGGTGCAATAAAACAGGAAAAAGAAATTAAAAATGTAAAGATGAGAAAGGAAATAATAAAGCTATTTCTTTTGCACATGACAGGATTATTTACATGGAAAGTTTTATTCAGACTCTAGAACCAAGAAGTAAAATTAGAAATAAGGCATAATAAAAGTTAAATAAATTCAATTGTATTTTATATACTGACAGCTATCATTTTAAACTTAAAAGCATTTTCATGTATAATTCTCTGAAAAAGCTTAAAACACTCTAGAATAAATTAACAGAACATGTGCAAGATATTATTATCAAAACTATGTAACATTGCTGAGAGAAAGTAAAGAAGCCATACATTAATAGAGTAATGAACCATTGATTGACAGACTCATTATTAAGATAATATTTGTTCCAGAATTCACCTATGGATTCAAAGCTATCATTTTCAAAATACCACTAATCATTTTATAGAAATTAACAAAGGTATTCTAAAAGTTTTATGATAATGTTAATGATCCATAATAAATTATTAAAATAAATTTGGAAGAGTTAAAATGATCTGATTTCAAGACTTGTATAAGGTTAGTGCAATTAAGAGGGTGTGATTTGCATATTAAAATAGGCATATAGATTAATGAAACAAAAGAGGGATTTAAGAAAAAGAAACTCTCATATGTGGCCAATTAACTTTTGACCAAGGTTTTGAGGAAATTCAGTGGTAAAAGGAAAGTCTTTTTAACAAATTGTGTTGGAACAACTAAATATACATATAGAAAAAGTAAATTTTGACTCCTATCTCACAAAACATATAAATATCAACTCAGAACTATTAAGCAGAGATCTAAATGTGAAGGTTAAAATAATAAAACTTTTAATAGAAGAGAAATCAGAAATCTTTATTAACTCAGAGTGTGAAAAGATTTCTTAGTACATAAAATTAGGAATTAAAAGAATACGCTTAATATTGTTGAAATCAATTTTCTTTTACTCTTAAAAGACAGCATATAAAAGAGGAAAGGCAAGCTATGAAATGGGATAAAATATTTGCAATGACAAATTTCAAACAACAAACTTTTATCCAGTATATATAAATAGTCCTTATAACTCAATAATAGAAGATTAAAAACAATCTATAATAAAATGAGAGAAAGCTCTCACAAAAGAAGATACACAAATGTCCATTTAACACATGAAAACAGCATTAGGAATCAGGGAAATGCAAATTACAACTTCAAAGAAATATCTCTAAATAGTCACAAAGAGCTAACATGTTAAAAGACCAAAAGTACACAGTTTTGATGAGGGCATGGGATAAGTGAAATATTCATATGATGCTAGTATAAATGTAAAATGGCATGATCACTTTGACAACTCTTGGCAAGTGTTTGAGAAATTTAAATATACACCTACTATATAATTCAGCCATTCTACTCCTAGGTATTTAAGAGAAATATAAGTATACAAATATATATCCACATAAATACTTGTGTAAAGATGTTCAACCTACATTATTCACCATAGTCAAAACCTGGGAACAATGCTAAGTCTTACCAACAAATGAATGAATGAGCTGAGTTATATGTATGGAATAGAATACTTGTTAGAAATACATAGCGGAGGAAAACTGTTACACATAGTAATACATATCAATTTCAAAAGTATGTGAGTAAAATAAGCAAGACAGAAACAAGTACACACAATACAATTTAATTTGTGTATAATTCCAGAAAGTACAAACTAATTTATAGTGACAAAACGATCTATGGTTTCCTGGACTTGAGATTGGGGGAGTCATACACACTTCCAAAAAGAAAGAACATTTTTAGAGGTGATAGATTCTTTATATTGATTGTGGTCATGTCTTCATGGGCATGTACTTCTGGTAAGATCAATCACAGAAATCACACAATTTAAATAGATATGGTACATAAACTTACACAGTATTTAAATCACACTTCAATAAAATTAATTAAACAAAAATTTTAAAACTTGAGTGTAAACCTCACTCATAAAGGAAACTGAACTGAGCCACGTGAGTGTAATCATAATAGCACTGGGTAAAATATGAGAGCACTGTATGATTGTTGTTATGGAATATAACCATATTGTCCAAAATAAACCAGGCACATGCAGTGTATGAGGTCCTATGCTCTAAATGTGATGAAACATGACAAAAAACAGAAACTCTAAAAGTACTTTCCGGAAACATCGGTGACTACACATGACTAAAAACTCCCCAGTCCTTTTCCTCAAATCTTGTATACCAGCTAAGGGGCTGGAAATACATACATACCAGCCCCCAAATTGGTGTACACACACACACACACACACACACACGTTTTTAATGAATATATATGTATATTTCATGAATATATATATTTATATATTATATAAATTAGAATATTTGTTTTCATGAATATATATATTCATGAAAACATATATATCTGCTATAAGAGAGTTCTCCTTAACTAATTAAAATCTGGAAATCTGGAAGCAAAACCACATGGCTGCCCAGAGGAAAGATATACTTCCGGGTAAACAAGATGGAGAAGTGATCATGGAAGAGCTGACACTGTGCAGAGATCTTAAAGACCGGTGAGATACTGGGAAGCTTGAGGGAGAATAGTCAGACAAGAAAGCCATAAAGAGTTATTGGAAAAAAAAAAAAATAAAGGCAACCAAGAGACTGGGTTCTGCAGGGAAGTAGGAGCTAAGGGAGAAAGGTTTTGGGTGACTGTATCCCAGCTTCTGTTTGATTAATCTGTGCCAATATCTTCTGTTATTTATTTTTAAAATTTGCTACATCTCAGAAATGCATTAACCATACCATTTTCAATTTAAAATGGGTGTATAGGCTCTGAAAATCGATACTGATATGCTCAACTAGGAAGCCCTGCCATTGGTAAAATGAAATTTCACACAGGTACTTTGTCTCTTGAGTAACACTATTATGGACCCAGTAATGCCTATCCAATTAATCACTGAGGCGGAAACAGATTCACTGAGACAGAGAGCAGCCAAGCAGTGATGATTTAGATCAACCTTAGAAAGAGTTTGCAAGGAGCGTTAGGCCCACAGAAATCTTGTGGTCCATCAAACTTGCATTAATCCTACCAGCTCTTCACTGGGCCCTCAGTGCTCTCAAGCATCCATGAATTTGCCTGCTCCCTTTCTGTCCCTGTTCACCACTGCAATGCTTCCAAGATTCCCCAGGCACTTCTCACACTCACTAGACATCTTTGCTTCCTACTTCACGTAAATAGAGGTTTGCAGTCCTAAATTTACTCAATAAACTTGTCCAGTCTGTTTTCAAAATTCTCTTGATTTATAAGAGAAGTCTCTTCTCTTGCCTAAGGTTAATTTGTCCCTCTGACTTTTTCTGACTTTCTTTAAGATTTTGTACCCTATGTTAACTGTTTCACCTCTTTTTCCAGTTCTGTGTTTTCTATTACCATTAAGCCGTTCAATGAAATCACATTGCTCTCATTTTAAAAATAAAAGCAAGAGTTAAAAAAAAAAATCAGAAAATACCCTTTCTTCTAAATTGTATTTTATTCAAATGTTTTAAAATAAGTGTATTAATATAAATTTTGAAGTATAGTAAGGCCAACAGATCAGCAACTTATTGCCATTGAAAAGAGTTTATTACTCACAGTTCCCAAGAGGAGGTGACACACCATGCCACAGGGGGCCACGTAGGAAAGTGCTAGTGTGGGCCATGGGGCAGAGGGCAGAGGGAGAACTGTGGGCAAAAGTCTGTATTGTGGTTTCCACATGAAGGGAAAGGTGAGACAGAGTAAGCAGGTTTAGGATTAGCTAGTTGAAGTAATTTCAGCAGGCTCTGGGGTGCTGGGACTATTCCTTATTATCTGGCACCTGCCCTGGATGATTAGAGCGGGTGGATAGTGACCAAGAGTGTACAAAATGTGATTGTGGCTTGGGCTCTGGATTGGTTGGTTTGTATTTGAAAAACATGTCTCAGGAAAACTGCTCTAGAGAAGTGTGTGAAGGAACCATGAGAGAGGCAGAAAGCCAGGACAAGGTGACTTGGGTGTATTATCACATTGTCCAAAGCAAAAAGTATCCAGCATATGCGTGGAGGGCAAATGTTAACACACAATTTACAGAAGGAATTTATATGGTTAGTACATTCATCTACCATGTGAAAATTTTTGTTCTCTTCAAGATAGAAGCACTTGAAGTAGCTTTTTATTTAGTATTTCTACTACTTGCTCACTACTCAGCAACAATAAATTTTCTTTGGGGCTATAAAGACTTTGAAGTTGATGTAAGGTCTGCAATGAGTTCTTAAATGTCTCTCTGACTTTGTCACTGCTCTTGCTCATAGCCATTAGCTCCATTCAGGCACTTGTTATCTCCTGTCAGAACTCTCTTAATTGCCCTGTAAACATCTTCATGCATCTAGATTCCACCCTGCAAAACCTATACCCTGACCTATCTAGCATTCTAAAGTACACATGTCATGATCCTCTTCATTGTCTATTACAGGCTACAGAACACAGACTCCAGCCTCATAAAGTAGTTTTCCAGTCTCTCTCCATCCACCTGATACCCTTCGATGTACCTTCTACAATTTAGCCACATGAAGTTATCTAAAACTCAAGTGCTCAATTTTGCCCCCATGCGTATATCCACATAGTTAGCTTTTGTGTGGGAAACCACTCAGCGCCCCGAGACCACTACTCTTTTGTTAATGTGATAGGCTGACTACATTGATGGCCCTGAACTTCACTTCTCCCATCATAAGTGAGGAACTCTTGTCTCACACTTTGGCCCTCAGATTCACCATGTGACATACAGCCAACCTTGGAAGCATGGGAGAATATAGGGGAGATTGTAAACTGCCCAGCTGACCGAAGGACTTGTGAGAAATTATTAATAATAAAATTAATGAATGGCTGCTGCATAAAGCCACTGATTTATACTGTGGTTTCTTACAAGAAACTGACAAATTAATTTTACATAGACTAGGACCTCTCAAACTCTATGTGTTAATCATCTTTACGTGCCCAGTATTTGGCAGAAAGTAGCTGCTCAAATGTGTGATGAGCCAATCAATCAATAAATGAAATATTACTAATACCCACGCCTCCTCTTTCCTGTTCTTTACTCCTAGTAAGTTTTGCCCCTTGCATTTGATCCCTTTCAGAGGTTTAAAAATAATAGATACATTACTGCAATATATGAATCATGTTATAAACATAGAGTGTCATAAAAATAAATCTAAAGAAGTATTGAAAATCATCATTGGTGGTTCTTGTAAGGCCCAAGTACATAATATTATCAACAACCTGTGCTTATTCTAATGTTTTGTTTTATAACTATAATGACATTGCACATAATGAAATTGTAAAATTCAAGATGGTGTTACCATTTCTGAAATGGCAAGGCATTTTAAACTAAATCATGAATAGATATGAATTTCCATGAATTTAAGCTGTAGGCCCTATCCACCTTCAACTCAAATACCAGGTTATTTTATGGAAATCGGAAGAGAAAAATATTCAGGAGTTTCCTAGTAGCTCTCTTTGCAAATTAACTTGTAATGATTCTTAAGAACTTGCCCTAGAACATAATCTCTATTCTACTTTAGTTATTCAAACATTAGCCTCTCCTATTTTAATGAAATTACAATAGAAGTTTGAGCCCTTGTTGAAACATGCCATAAGATTACTAATGACAATTTTTAAGTTATCTAACCAGTCAAGCATTCAGCAATCCACAAATTTGGCTATGTTTATTATTGAGCTGCATAAACCGTAGTGTATTATCATATATTTAATTTCTCAAATATCATGACAATATAAATAACATACAAGAAAAAAATGTTTTTTTAGGAATACATGGAAGATTAGTTTCCTTTTGCCTATCTGGTGTGCACTAATTCTTCCGTATATTAATTCAACAAATATTTTGAGGACCGAGTATGTTTGAGGTAATGCCAGCCAAGGTGAAAAACACATGAGTTTTGTGGAAAATAGAGCTATTTAAATAATTACAATCCCATGAGTGCTAGTCTGGATGTATATAAAATTTTTAAGAAACAGGAGGAGAGGTTAATGCACTTTTCTAGGGAAATCCTCACAAAAGAAATGGTTTTGGGAGCGGGTGTTCCAGACTAAGTCGGATCTCATAGGTAGACAAGGTGTAAAATGGCATTCTGAGACAAAGACAATGGCATATTTAAAGTCAAAGACACTACGAAGTGTCTACTGGTTCTCAGAAGAGTTCTCCTTGACTATGGAGTCAAGTTTATGGATAAGCAGCAGCAGCATCGCCAGCGAGTTTGTTAGAAATGCACATTCTCTGGACCCATCCCAGGCTTGCTGAATCAGACTCTGGTGAGGCAGAAAAATCTGTGTTTAATAATTTTCCACATGGTTATTGAGCATGTTAACATTCAACAAGTATGACTATTGGAAAGTAGTTCCAAAGCATAAGGTGTACCAAAATCACGTGACACTTCGAGTGTTTCAAAATACCA
The DNA here is from genome assembly GCF_001698545.2 of Rhinopithecus bieti. Classification (NCBI taxonomy): domain Eukaryota; kingdom Metazoa; phylum Chordata; class Mammalia; order Primates; family Cercopithecidae; genus Rhinopithecus; species Rhinopithecus bieti. The sequence goes on from NW_016806197.1 coordinate 34,653, forward strand.
ACTTTTGATTCTTACCCCAAAGTTTCTCATGCAGTAGGTCTGGTTGAGCTTGGGAATTGCATCTCTAACACGTTCCCAGATTATGTCAAGGCTGCAGATCCAGGAAACATACTGAATTAGGGGTGTGAGTAGCTGATGTTGAATTTAAATGCCATTTGAGGCCAAATTATGAAAGAAGTATGTGGGTGGTAGGCAGAATTTTGAGATGTCCTTTACAATTCCAGACCTTTGATGTATATAACCCTTCTCCATGTTATGCAATTAAGTACTGTTCTCAGTACTGTTTGAAGGGTTTTAAAGGTGTAATTATGTGATCCCAATCACTTGAATTTTAAATAAGAATATTTTTCAGATAGTTCAAAATAAATCAGTTGAGCACATTAAATCTAGACCTAGATGTTGGAAAATGAAGATGTTAAGAGATTTATAATTAAAGATCCATGCCATTGGAGTGTCCCAGTATCAAGGAATGCAGGTAGTTTCTAGAAGCTTACCAAGTGATTGTCTCAGTTGTACAATCACAAAATACTGATTTTTTTTTGTTGTCATTGCCAAAAACAAAAATGAGATTGGAACTAGTGAGAGGGGAAGCCAGCTGGACTTCCTGGGTCGAATGGGGACTTGGAGAAATTTTCTGTCTTACAAGAGGTTTGTAAAATGCACCAATCAGTACTCTGTAAAAACAAATTAATCAGCACTCTGTAGTTAGCTGGAGTTTTGTAAAATGGACGAATCAGCACCTTGTAAAATGGACCAATTAGCACTCTGTAAAATGGACCAACCAGCACTCTGTAAAATGGATCAATCAACAGGAAATGGGTGGGGCAAATAAGGGAATAAAAGCTGGCCACCCCCAGCCAGCAGCTGCAACCGGTTGGGTTGTCTTTCACACTGTGAATGGTTTGTTCTTTCACTCTTCACAAAAAATCTTGCTGCTGCTCACTTTTTGGGTCTGTGCGACCTTTAAGAGCGGTAACATTCACCGGGAAGGTCTGAGGCTTCATTGTTGAAGTCAGCAACACCACAAACCCGGAAGGAACCAGTTCCAGACACACTAAGTTTTTTTTTTTTTTTTTTTTTTTACCCCCCAGAGCCTTTAAGTATTAACTCAGTTGTGCTGACACCTCAATTTCAGCCCTGTGATTCCCTGGGCAGAGAAGCCAGCCATGACACACCAGATCTCTGACCTCCAGAAGTGTTGTTGTTTTAAGTCACTGAGTTAGTGGTAAGTTGTTACACAACAACTGAAAACAAATACAGACTGTAAATGTCAGCCTTTAAATAGTTTGCATTTCAAGATCAATCCATAAATATTTGAGAGTTATTAAATGTTTTTAAGCAAATGTGAGATTTTTGTTTGTTTGTTTTCTAGACAGGGGTCTCGCTCTTGTTCTTTCATCCAGGCAGGAGTTCAGTGCCTTGATCATGACTCACCACATCCTTGCCCTCTCAGGCTCAAGCAGATCCTCCCAGCTGAGCCTCCCGATTACCTGGGACTACAGGCATAAGCTACTGTGACTTGCTAATTTTTATAATTTTTGCAGAAGTGGTGTGTCCTTCTGTTGCCAAAGCTGATCTTGAACTCCCGGGCTCTCGTAATCTTCCCATCTTGGCCTCTCAGAGTGCTGGTATTATAGGTGTAAGCCACTGTAACCAGCCTAAAAGTATGTTTGTTTTTGCTTGATTTGAAAAAGTCTAAGTCCTGTGACCACAAGGGAAATAGATGAGAAAAGGTTTAAAGGAGGCAAGAGTGGAGCTGAGAAAATAAGCTATAAAGCCATTAGGAAGTAACTGAGAAATATCCGAAGATAGCAAGGAGCAACGGACATATCAGAAACAGGAAGAATTCTTTATTTTAATAGAGACTCAGTATGAAAGACGAGAGAGAGACAGGGGAGAAAGGTAACTTCCAGGGTTTCTAGATTGGGTGAATCTCAGAACCTAGTGAGAACAGGAGCTTTAAATAAATTAGAAGAGAACCTTAATGAAAGTTCAAATTAATAATGTATTATTATTATTATTATTATTGAAAGTCTTTGGACAGAGGAAATTAGAAAAAACAAGACAAGTTAATTGTTTTCCCCCAAGTAAGAGTTTAACACAGATAGGAAAATCATTTTATATGACCTATTACTAATGCAATAGTATCTACCTTTCTTTCCAATGATTAATTTTTCATCAAAATATGTGATTTACATTTCCTTAATTTGATTAAATATCAGTGTTTTCTTCTCTAGAATAGTAATATATAGGTACTTAGTACTCAGATGTTAAGCAATTGAACTGAGAAAGTCCCAAAATGAATGTCTGTGCAAATGAGCCATATGCCCCTGGGTTAAAGGACAATGACACAGTCTTAACCAGTCATGCAGTTTCTAGCTCATACCCTGATAAATGAAAGAGCAAAGAAAGTTGTGTTTAATATTATTCTTCAACGAAATGTCACTTTTTCCTCAATGTGTCCTCTGAGTGAGCTCATTAAAATCATGTTTTGCTGCAATGTCAGTACACCAAGTTGCTGGCTTTCATGTTGCCTTACCACATGGTACAAAAATGAATTCTGCCATAGGATAAACTTAGGTCTTAAAGGCTTTATATCATGGAGTATAATGTATACACTTCTTTTGCAATCCATAGTTTTAACATCTCTATCTCTCCCTTTTATGTCATTAGCACTCACTCATATCACATGTGGATGGGAAATAAATACATTGAAATGGCATAACTACTGCTCTATTGCCGAAATCCAGAAAAATAACTGTCTTACTAAATATATCTGAACCTCTCAGTTCTACTCTGTGGAAATTGGTATAGTGTCACACAGTTTTACATTCTTAACTACTACTAAAAGACTATGCTTGACAAATACCATTCAGCCCCTCAAATTATAAAAGCAATGTTTGATTTCAATAAGTTGAAATATACACTATACATATGTATAAAAAGCAATATTAATAATCACCCCTCCCTTTCATACATTTCTCACATGACCATTGAAACCAATGCTAAGAATAGGTTGCATACATTTGCATAGCTTTCTCCTTGCTCATGTATAGTTGATATATACATGGTTGATAAGTAAATGGTTTAAAGAGTAATGAAGTTGTCTTGATCCTCATAAATATACATACAACTCATTTAATGGATGACCTTTCATCTTAAGCTATACCTTGAAGCCTAATGCAATAGTTACTTGATTTGCTATGTTCTGTAATATGTAATACCTGAATAATGTTGACAGAAAGACACATGAATAAATAAAATAAATAGACATGCTTTTAAATTATGATAAATTATCTGTTTGTTTAATTGAGCTCGTTATTTCAGTTGTTATGAAATAGAAATATTTGGTTTAATTAATTTATATGCATGTGGGAATTCTCTACTAGCTGATGAGAAGAACTCTGAAAAGCTACCAGCTTTTACTATATGCAACCCTGGAACACTTCCTAAGTTAAACTTTATTATTTATAAACTTGACAACAAAGGTGTAAATAAAATGACAATGGATTTATCAATGGATTACTGTTTGCACTGTGAATAATTTAGAGTAATTTATTATGCTCTAACAAATTACAAAAAATATAACAAGTATGGAGAAGAGGATTCTCTTCTATACAGTGTGTTGTTTATAATGTCATTTTCAAAACTAACTGCAAAGTAATTAAGAAATCTGACATACATACTAAAATTTTGCCAATAAAACAGAATTTCTAAATTCATCTATTGATAATTGAAATGTATAAAACATAACTTTATTTGCTATAAAATTGAAAGCCACATTTATAATAAACTTTATAGCTGAATCAAAATAATGTCACAGCAAATAAACGTAACTGCAACAAAGAATTTATGCATTGTAATTATACTGTCATTATTCTTACCTTATCTTCAGAAGTACTTCCTACAAAGTTCGGAACATTGTAGTGCAGTGTTTATAAGAAGAGCTAGACAAAAAGATTTCCTTATCTCTGTGTAGATTTTGTTGTTCCTTTACTGGATAACCTCAGATACATCTTGATCTACTAGTTTATTAAGTGATACAAGCTATAACTAATTTATTGACAAACTTTTTCTTTTTATGATTTTTTTCTGATTTTGAAGCGTATTCATGTCAGAAATTATGTAGACAGAACTTTTCAAATATGTAATTCTTTCAAATTTAGTACATTTAATGCTTACGTATTTTTGCCAGTATAAATGTTAAATGCACAAAAAAACCCAGTGTCCAATTTAAGAATCCAATTAAGAAATATTTACAGAGTCAATTACAGAAAAAATATTTGTCACAATACTGTAGAGATAAGTTGCCAAGTGTGGACCCCACAAAACCTTGGTACTCCACATATACCTTTCCCAGGAGAACAGGCAAGTGACAATTTACTATCTGTAGAACAGAACATCTGACCCTGTCCAACCCTCAGAAGCCAAGTAACAACCTTGCAAAGCCTTGGTTCTCTGTACAAACGTTTCTCAGGCTAGGAGGCAAGCCTCTGTCCAGGCATATCTGTGCAGCATAGCCTCTGGCCCTGTCATCCAGAGAAGCTGAACAGCAACACCAGAGACCTCACTCAACCCTAGAGCCCAGAATGCAGCTGTGTCCATCTAAAGATTTCAATTGGCAGGACCACCCAGACAGGGAAGACAACTTGCAATCCTTCCTAATCAGAGAATGTGGTGAAGACAAGTCAGTAGCTTTGCCTGACTGTGGAGTCCAGCCAGTGGTCTTACTGGTCTGTGGAGCACTGCTAGCAGTTCCACTCCACCTCAGAGCAAGACAGTGGCCCTGCTCAACTAGAGAACCTGGGAGCAAAGTCTCTTTGTCCAGGATTGCTACCAACTGACCTATCTGGAATCCCAGGCTAGTCTAAATAGTGAAGATCCATCTCTACCAAGAACATCTGCAAAGGCTGGTAGAGGTGGCCATTTTCTTAAATATTCAGACACCAATGAGAGGACACAAGGATTACAAAACATCAGGGAGACATAACACCATAAAAAAGAACCTAGTAAATCTCCAATAATAGAACCTGAAAAAATGAAAATCCGTGAAATTACTGACAAATAATTCAAAATAATCCTAAGAAGGTCAGATAATTGTCATAAATGATGGCTAGAAAATTAAATAAAACCTGGAAAACATTTCATTAACATAATGAGAAGTTTGACAAAAAATAAAAGTAAAAAAAATTCTAGATACAAAGATTAAAATAAATGAACAAAAAAACAAATTAAAAGGATGCCTAAGAAAGCAAACTTGATGAAGTAAAAGAAAAAGCCAGGGAGCTTGAAGAGAGAACATTTGAAATTATCCGAAGGGGCAATAAGAAAAAAAAAAATGAAGAAGGTTTTTGGAAATGGTGGGCACTATCAAGAGCACTAACTTTTGCATCATTCAATTCCTGAAGGAGAAAAGAGAGAAAAAGGCCCACAAAGCATGTTTAAGAAAATAATGGCTAAACATTTTCCAATATCTGTGGAAAGAGAACAATCTCTACATACAGGAAGCTTGACCTCTTCAATCAGATTAAAACCAAAAAGGAGTTCACCAAGATACATCACAACCAAACCTGCAAAAACCAAAGGCAAAAAAATAAAAAAAAAAAAGGGTTCCCCAAAAAACAACCCAACCAAACCCCCAAAAAACAAAGGAAAAAAAAAAAAAAAAAAAAAAAAAAAAAAATCTGAAAGCAGCCAAATATTAAAATATCTATCACATACAAGGGGTTCCAATATGGCTATCAGCAGATTTTCATCAGAAACTCCGTAAGCCAGGAGAGAGTGAGATAATATATTCAAAATGCTGAAGGTAAAAATTGCCAACCAAGAGTACTTTATTTCTCATAGCTGTCCTTTAGTAATAATGGAAAAATAAGTGTCTCAGGCAAACAAAAGCTAAAGGTGTTCATCACTATTTGGCTCGCCTTACAAGATTTACCAATGGAAATTATTTAACCTGAAATAAAAGACGACTAATTAATAATGTAAAACATGGAAGCAAAAATCTCAGTGGTATTAGTAATGCAGAGTCACATTCAGAATACTCTAATAATATAATTTTGGTGTGTAAAACAATTTTATCTCTACTATGTGAATTAATCAAAGACCAAAATATTGAAAACAACTGTAACTACAATAAATTGGTAAGGGATACAAATTATTAAAAGATGAAAGTGTTGATGTCAAAACCATAAATTTAGGGGGAAGGAATGAAAGTATACAGTGATTGTATGCAATTAGAGTTAAGTTGTTATCAGCTCACAATAGATGAGTATAAGATATTGTATGTAAAACCTCATAGTAAACACAAAATACCCTATGTTAGTTGCACAAAACATTTTCAAAAATGATTCAAAGCATATCACCAGAAAACCATCAAAACCATCAAAGCATGGAGATGGCAAAAGAAGAAGAAGAAGAAAAAAAAGGATCTACAAAACAACAACAAAAAAATAAAAATGGCAGTCAGAAATTCTTACATATCAATAATTACTTTAAATGTAAATGGAATACATTCTCCAATCAAAAGATATAGAGTGACTGAATGAATAAAACAAGACCCAATTAGATTCTGCCTTCAAGAGACTCACTTTACTAGTAAGGGCACTAAGACTGAAGGTGAAGAAATGTATAATGATACTTCATGCAAATGGAAACCAAAAGACAGGAGAGGTGGCTATACTTATATCAGACAAAACACACTTAGTTCAAGAACTATAAAAAGAGAGAAAAAACTCATTATATGAAGACAAAAGGGTCAATTTATGAAGAGGACATAATCATTGTAAATATAAATGTACCCAACATTGGAGTACCTAAATATATAAAGTAATGTTAAATGAACTATAGAGAGAAATAGACTGCAGTACATTAATAGTTGGGGATTTCAATACCCCACTCTCAACAATGAATGTATCACCTAGACAGAAAACCAACAAGGAAACATTGGGCATAAATTATACTTTGTATCAAATAGATCCAATATACATATTCAGAACATTCCATTCAAAAGTAACAGAACGTACACTTTTTTTTTCTTAAGCATACAAGGAACATTCTGTAAGATAGATTGTAGGTTCAGTCACAAAGCAAGTCTTAAAAAGTTTGCAGGGTTTGAAATCATATCGAGTATCTTTTCTGATCACAGATATATGAAACTAGAAATTAGCAATAGGAAGAAATTTGGAGAATAAACATATGTGTGGAAATTAAATAAGTTACACTTTAACAACCCGTGGATCACAGGATAAATAAAAAAAAAATTTAAAATGCCTTGAGTCAAATAAAAATAGAAATACAACCTACCAAAGCTTATTCAATACAGCAAAAGCAATTCCAAGGGGAAATTTTAGCAACAAATGCCTATTTCGAAAAAGAAGATTGCAACGAATTTAATGTCACACCTCAAGAATCTAGAAAAAGATTAATATGGGAAGTGCCTGGCCCTGCTGCCGTGGGGTGGAGAATCACAGACACCAGGATGGGCACTGCCGCTGCCGCTGCCACCATGAGTGATCAGCAGTTGGACTATGCCTTAGACCTAATGAAGCGCCTACATTCACAGCAAATTGAGAAAAAGCTCAGCGACCTGATTGAACTGATCCCTCATCTGTGTGAAGATCTCCTGTCTTCTGTTAATCAGATACTGCAAATTGCCAGAGATAAGGAAGTAGGAAAGGATTATCTTTTGTGTGACTGCAACAGAGATGGGGATTGCTGTATATCAAGATCAAAGGCTGTTGGGATTCATATTGTGGACTGTCAGAAGGCACAGCACCTTCTCTCCCTGAGAATGAAGTCAGATGGCCACTCTCTGCCATTTCTGAACCTACCTGCCATCATGCATTGCTATCCAAACTCTTCATGTTTCCATAGAGGCCGTGTGTTTTTTCTTCACCTGGGCCCCTGCCCCTGTTTTCCTCCCAGTCCCGAAACTTATAAACATAAAATACATTGTCTGTCAGCCTCCCTTCCCTCCCATCTTTTTGTTACATTGGTGTAAAAAATGTATAACAAAAAAATTATGAACTAAAAAAAAATGAATATATTAAACCCCAAGTTAGCAAAGGGAAGAAAATAATAAAGATTAGAACAGAGATAAATGTAATAGAGAATAGAAAAATAATAGAAAAAAATCAACAAACCAAGAGATGGTTTTTTGAAAAGAAAATCACCAAATCCTCAGCTAGACTATCTGGGAAAATAGGAGCTATCAAAGCTGGACAAGGATACTACAAGGAAAGAAAATTATAGGCCAATATGTCTGATGACCATACATGCAAAAATTATCAATATTAGGAAACCAAATTAAACAACACATTATAGAATAATTGACCACGATTTTAGGTGGGAATTATCTCTGGGATCCAAAGATAGTTCAATATAAACAATTCAATAAATGTGATATGCCACATTAACAGAGTGAAGGATGCAAACCATATGATCATTTCAATAGATGCAGAAAAAGCATTTGACAAAATGTAACACTCTTTCATAATAACTCTGTACAGATTAGATATAGATTAAATACAATAAAGACTATAAATAACAAATACTAATTAACGTTATAGTCAGTGATGAAAAGTAAAGTAAAATGCTATTCTACTAAGATCAGGGTCAAGACAAGGATGCTCACTCTCACCACTTATTTTCCACACAGTACTGGAAGTCCTGGCTAGAGCAATTAGGCAAGAGAAAGAAATAAAAGGCATACTAATAGGAAAGTAAGATGTGAAATTGTCTTTTTGCTGATTACATGATCTGTTAAAAAGGAAACCTTAAGGATTCCACCAAAAAATTGTTAAAACAACTAGTTAAACTAATTCAGTAAAGTTGCAGGATACAAAATTCACATACAAAATATATATGCTATGTTTCTATATACTAATAATGAACTAGCAGAAAAAAAAATTCTATTTAACAATAGCAACAAAGATACTTAGGTGCAAATTTACTTAGAGGTAAAACACATATATGCTGAAAATTATAAAACACTGATGAAAGAAATTGACTAAAACACAAATAAATGAAAAAAAAGTCCCATGTTTATGGACTGAAGGAATTAATAGTGTTAAAATGTATATATTACCCAAGTGATTTAAAGAGTCAATGCAATCCCTGTCAAAATTGCATGGCATTTTTCAAGAAATAGAAAAAACAATGTTTAAAGTTATATGAAACTATGAAATAATGTGAATAGCCAAAGCAACCTTGAACAAAAAGAACAAAGTTAAAGGTATTGCACTTCATGACTTCAAAAGCTATTGTAATTAAAACAGCATGCTATTGGCATAAAAATAGAGACATCAATGAATGAAACAGGAAGAAAGCTCAGAAACAAACCAATACACTTATGGTCGATTGATTTTGGACAAGTATGTCAAGAATACTCAACAGGAAAAAGAGAGTGTCTTCAATAAATTCTATTGACACTACTCAACTTTATACCATAAGGCTACAGTAATAAAAACAGCATGGTACTAGTATAAAACATACACATAGACCAATGAAACATGATAAAAAACACAGTAAAAAGATACACACCTACAACTATCTGATCTTTGACAAAGGTGACAAAAACAAGCAATGGGGAAGTAATTCTCAATTCAATAAATGGAGTTGGGATATCTGGCTAGCCATATGCAGAAGAATGAAATTAGATCCTTACCTTTCACCGCATACAAAAATTAAATAAGATATATTAAAGATTTAAATGTAAGAGCTCTAACTGTAAAAATGTTAACAGAAAACCTAGGAAATACTCTTCTCAACATTGGTCTTGGCAAAGAATTTGTATTTGTGGCTAAGTTCCCAAACGCAATCGCAATAAAACCAAAAAATGATAAGTGGGACATAATTAAACTAAAGAGCTACAGTACAACAAAAGAAACTATCAACAGAGTAAACAAGCAACCTATCGAATAGGAGAAAATATTTTCAAACTATACATCCAACAAAGGTAAATGCCCAGAATCTATAAGGGACTTAAACAAATCAACAAGCAAAAAAACCATTAAAAAATGGTCAGTGGATATGAAGAGACACTTCTCAAAAAAGACATCAAACAGCCAAAAAGACAGAAACAGCCAATAGACATTTGAAAAAATGTTTATCATCTCTAATCATCAGAGAAATGCAAATTAAAACCATGATGAGATACTATTTCACACTAGTCAAAATGACTTACATTAAAAAGTAAAAAAAAATAGACTGGGTGAAGTTGTGGAGAAAAAGAAATACACACTGCTGATGGGCATATAAATTAGTTTACCCACTGTGGAAACCAGTTTGGTGATTTCTCAGAGAACTTAAAACAAAGCTACCATTCAACCCAGCAATCCTATTACTGGATATATACACAAAAATTATACCAAGAGACACAAGCACTTGCATGTTCATCACAACATAATTTACAGTAGCAAAGACATGGAATCAACCTAGGTGCCCATCAACGGTGGATTTAGATAAAGAAAATGTGGTACATATACTACGCAGAATAGTATGCAGCCATAAAAAATAATGAAATCATGTCCTTTGCAGCAACAGGGTTACAGCTGGAGTCCATAATCCTAACTGAGTTAATGCAGGAACAAAAAATTAAATACCATATGTTCTCACTCGTAAGTGGGAGTTAAACATTGAACACACATGTACAGAAACATGGGAACAAGAGATATGTGGGCTACTGGAGTGGGGAGGGAACAGGGCGTGGATTGAAAATCTACCTATTGTGCACCACATTCACTACCTGGGTGTAATATACCTATGTAACAAATCTATACATGTACCTCCTGATTGTAAAATAAAAGTTGAAATTAAAACCAATACAAAAAATTGTGTAGGCAAAATGGGATTGCCATATGCAGAAGAATAAGATTGGACCCATATATTATACCATACACAAATATCAACTCAAAATGGAAGAAGACCTAAATATAAAACCTGAAACTGTTGAACTACTAGAAAAAAATATGGGACAACTTACACAGCATTAGTTGGGCAATGATCTTTTGCATATAACCTCATGGGGTTGCATCAAACTAAAATGCTTCTGCACAATGAAGAAAACAATGAACAAAGTACAGAAGCAACCTACAGAGTGGATTAAAATATTTCCAAACTACTCATCTGATTAATAGTTAATATTCAAAATATATAAGAACTCAAACAACTCAATAGCAAAAACAAACAACTCAATTGCAAAAACAAACAACCAACCATCCTGATTTTAAAAAAATAGGCAAATGATCTAAACAAACGTTTCTCAAAAGAAGACATCCAAATAACTAAGAGGTACACAAAAAAGATTCTCAGCATCACTAACCATTAGGGAAATGCAAATTAAAACCACAATAAGATATCACCCCACACCTGTTGCATATTATCAAAATGATGAAAGATAACAAGTGCTGGTGAGGATGTAAACAAAAAGGAATCATTGCACACTGTTCGTGGGAATGTAAATTAGCACCTACGGTATGCAAAATTGTGTGGAGGCTCCTTAAAAAACTAAATTAAAACTATCATGTGATCCAGTAATCCCACTACTGAGTATCTATCCAAAGGAAAGGAAATCGTATGTCAAAGAGTTATCTTTACCTCCATGTTTATTGCAGCACTATTTACAATAGCCAAGATGCAGATTCAACCTAAGTGTCTATCAATGGATGAATGAATAAAGTGAAAGTGGTATATATATATGCAATGCAATATTATTCAGCCATAAAAAGAATAAAATTCTGTTATTGGAGGCCATGTGAATGAACCTGGAGGACGTTATGTTAAGTGAAATCATCAAGACTTTTACCCTATAAATGTATACAATTATAATTTGTCAATTAAAATAGCATTATTAAAAATACTAAAGAGTACAGACTGTACCAATTCCTCTTCTTAACACTGTTATGTTAGGCAGAGTAGCTTTAAGGGTCAGCCTTGCATGTTAAATTAAACTGTTAAATTCATTTAAGAAGTGTTCACCTGTAGTCACATTTTATCATATTTCAAATGATTGCCCTGGACATAGTTGCATATTTTGTAAAACACAAACACCATTTTTAATTTTCATTAAAACAGCAATAATTCACAAAGCAATAATTATTCAACAGAGTTCAGGAACAAACAACAGCAACAACAGTTAGGGAGGTAATGCAAAATGTGTACTGTGTTTGATAGTTTACTACAAAGTAAAGACAGTTTATTGTCTATAGGAGTATAGGTGATGCAGTCAGAAAAACTTGAATCGAGATATTGGCTTGATGCCCACAACTGTGTATATTTCAACCAATACAATGATTCCTTGGACTCTCAGTTTATAAATACATAAATTGGAAATAACAGATACCTCTGAGAGTTGTTCTGACTATTAAATAGGATGATGTCTGTTAAGTACCTGATACATTGTAAGTTGTCAATATACATTAGTAATTTCATGTAATTGTATATAATCCAAAGCAGTTTCTTCAGAGATGCTGTCATCAAACTCTTGACCATTTAACAGAAATGTAGTTAAATGCCTATGATGCATAACAATGAGGTGAACTTTTCACAACTGAAGAAATGAGGAAATTATTGAAGTGGGAAGTAAGAGGAAAATATATTTAAAGTAGCTTTGATTTTAGTATAACATAAAATATATACAATCCTAAAAGTGTTCAAAGAAATCCCTCTAATATTGAGGGAGTTACCTAATAAGTTACCTAATATTCACTTAATTTTATTAAAAATACTGATTATAAACACTATATTGCATTCAACATATATTCATGATTTTCCTCATGTGTCAGGTATTGACAGACCCCAGCAGTCACCTTTGATGCCTCCTACTCTCTCATACTGGTTCTAAGTCCTGTTCCAGGTCCTTTTCATTCTGTAGTTCCACATGCCCGTGTCCTCCTTGTCGTTCCCCTAGTCATTGCTTCTGTTCAGACTTATTTCATCCAAACTTATAAAATTTATTCCCAACTTCTTCTGCAACTTTCATTATTATTTCTTCTAGTGTTTAAGTTGAACTGGTATTAGTTCAATAACATGAGTGAAATTATGTCAACTCTCTAAAACACAAGAACTTGCAAGGATTTTCCCAACACCCCCACAATAAAATCTAACTATTTGTGTGATTTTTGTCTCTTTATCATTTGAGGAGGCAAAATCAATTTTCCAATTTATTTCCTATAATTACGAGGAAAATAAAGTTTTTGATGAGCATGGGCTATGGGTGATCAGTCAGTGGTAATACTAATAGGAATAATGTGGTAAACACTAGAATAAATAATGTTGAAAGCTATGGAAGTTGCTGAGGCTAACTTTTATAGTTTAGATAAAATAGATATAGACTTGGTAGGGAAGTGAATGAGATCAACAGGAGCTGGTAACCCAGGGGGAAATGGAGGGAGTGATCATGTGACCCACATGTGTGCGGTGAGATGTCTGTAAAGGTAGAGTTAGTAATCTAGGAGGGTTATACTCAAATTTAGACTCCCAAAGTTATGCAGTTCCACATTCCATGGGTCTAGAATGAGGCCATAGGTTTACTTTCTGTGTTCCATAGCCTGAGTGTGTTCCTCCAAAATTCACATATTGAAATCCAGATCCCCAAGAGAATAATATTAGAAGGTAGGGCCTTTGGGAAGTGATTAGGTCATGAGGGTGAGGCCTTCATGATTGGGAATAGTGTCTTCATAAAAAGGCCCAAGAGAGCTAGCTAGTCCCTTCCACACTGTGAGGACATAGCAAAAGGGTGTCATATATGATTCAGAAGATGGGCCCTAACCAGTGCTGATATAATAACATAACGATGCTTTAAACTTGAACTTCCCTCCTTCCAGAACTGTGAGAAATACATTCTTTATAAGCTACGCAGTCTATAGTATTCTTTTATATCAATTAGAACCAAATAAGGCACAGAAGTTAAAACATCGTCTTCTCTTCCAGTCTCCAAGAAGAGAGATGCTTCCAAAATAGACCTAGTTCGTTTGCAAATCTCTACTGCACCTCCTGAAGTGAAGGGTCCTATTTAATGAATTTGAGAAATGAGGTGGCCATATGTGATGAAGCCTCTTTTCTCTTCATGATCTACTTGGTTGTGGTGAGCACACTCTGGTCTGCTCCTCAAGCCATACATTTTATAAATGCAGTTCTGCCCCATGCAGAGTCCACAGTTGTCCTGCATTGTCTGTGACTGAGATCAGAGAGTCTGTCTTTTTCTGGGGTCATTTGGAAGCTCATTATTTTTCAGATATCTAAGCCCCATCCTACAAACTAGCCCTTATTAGTAATAAGAGTTGTATTTTTATGTTCCCCTAACTTATTCTTTTGATTTATCTCAACAGGTTCAGAATTTGAAGAGTTCTTATTAATTTCTTGTGTGTATCTTCTAGGTAAAAAGTTAATATTTGATTGCTAGCTGAGTTGTATTCAATATTAACAGTTAGGAGAGATATTTTATCTGCCTTTTAAGGCATAAGTTTCTAGTCCTCCGAGGACTTAGGTCGTATTATGCCAGACCTAGAATAAAATGCGTTCATTATATGTTGTGGGAAAGAATACCTTGTCAATTTGATGCTCCTTTATGGAAAATAAAATAGAATAAAATAAAAGGTAACTATACCCTAGCTGCTTAAATTGTTTATAACATCTAGATTTATGTAAAACAAAATATTGTAGAGAAAAAAATAAAACCTTAAAAATTCATATATCTAATCTATCAATAGAGAAATGATTTTATTTCTGTTTTATCTTAGCCCAAACTTCATTACACAAACTGAAAACGTTTTTCCACAAAATAAATGTCCCAATAATTTGAAGGATGTCTAGGTATGTCTCAAGAAAGTGTAGAGAGGCACTATACACTCTGTTGTCCAAATCCTCCACAAAACTATAGGAACATTGTGGAGATATTGTGGGTTTTAGTCCATATCATGGCAATAAAGTGAATATCACAATAAAGTCAGTCACATAATATTTTGGTTTCCCAGTACATATAAAAATTATGTTTACACAATATTGTAGTCTATTAAGTGTACAATAGCAATATGTCTAAAAATGTACATACCCTAAATAAAAAATACTAGATTGCCAAATAATGCTAACAATCATCTTAGCATTTCATGTGTTGTAATATTTTCGTTGGTGGAAGGGCCCTGCGTTGATGTTGATGGCTACTGATGGATCAGGGTGGTGGTTGCTGAAGGCTGGGGTGTCTGTGGAAATTTCTTAAAATAAGACAAAAATAAAATTTGCCACATCAATTGACTCTTCCTTTTACAAAAGCTTTTTCTGTAGTGTGATTTGATGGCATTAGAGACCAAGATCTGGATAGTGGCTATATTTGTTTCTATTTTGATGTAGTTGCCTATAGGCCACTTAACTGACAATGAAGGGAAATCTGTTTGTTTATACTGACCAATGTATATATACCATAAATATTTCTATATGCAAACATCAGTATCAATATTAAGCTAAATACGCATTCACTCAGATATCACCAATGCTAATACACTTCCTTGTGGATCATTCTAGCATTCCCTTCTTTCTTGTCTTTATACTTTCACTGCAAGAGTGAGAAAACTGGTTCCGATCTTCCACCATCCATCTACATAAGTGTTTCATTTCAATATGTATAAATAGAGTTGTCAGACTTGTTAACGCATTACCCCGATGACAAACAAATCTATAAAGTGGAATGTAATGCTTATGTACAAATTATTTTTATGGTGACAAAAGTGACTCCATCTTGGATGCTTATCTGCCATGTTGACTTCTGATTAGCCCTAGTCCCATGAATACCTCCTGGTTCCTACTTTATTGTCACTAATGTAAGAATACGTACTCACTATAAATCCTGCCTTTAGATCAAAGCAAGCTGATGTTATCATACAAATTATAAGATGTGATGCACATAACATTGTTGTCAGTTCTAAATGTTTGCCTTTAACTGTCTGGCTGGAGCACATATGCCCTTTCCCTGTGGTGTATAAACCCTGGGTCTGGGAAGTAACTGTGGGTACATATACCTGTCTTGCAGCTGCCCAACACCACACTTCAGTCTGTAAGTTTCTGTCATAAAACACCCTTTACTGACAAACTGGATTTGTCTATTTTCTTTGGTTTCTTGGCTTCTTTGGCATTTGGGGTTTGCCTTGCATATGTAGCCCTTTCATGGAAGACTGCATTTATTTGTATGGACTCCAATTATTTC
This sequence comes from Rhinopithecus bieti, assembly GCF_001698545.2. Classification (NCBI taxonomy): domain Eukaryota; kingdom Metazoa; phylum Chordata; class Mammalia; order Primates; family Cercopithecidae; genus Rhinopithecus; species Rhinopithecus bieti. The sequence goes on from NW_016806197.1 coordinate 50,851, forward strand.
AACAGGTATTTAGGTCAACATTTTTTTGACCCCTTTTGTTGATGTTGTTTCATACATTTTAAAAAACATATATTTTTAAATAGTTCCATTCTACTTTCCATCCTGGGATCCCCTGACCATCAAAATGATTTTTTTCCTGACTTGTTAACGATCGCCATTCTAACTGGCATGAAATGCTATCTCATTGTGGTTTTGATTTGCATTTCTTCAATGACCAGTGATGATGAGCTTTTTTTCATGTTTGTTGGCTGCAAAAATGTCTTCTTTTGAGAAGTGTCTGTTCATATCCTTCACCCACTTTTCGATGTTTTTTTTTTTCTCGTAACTTTGTTTAAGTTCTTTATAGATTCTGGATATTAGCCCTTTGTCAGATGGATCCCTCTTGGTCGATGTGGATAGATTTGCAAGAAATTTTTTCTCCCATTCTATAGGCTCTCTCGCCCCTGTCTACACTCTTCGATGATATCGTCTTTCTCCCTCTCTTTGCTGTGCCGACGCTCTTTAAGTTCATCTAGATCTCCATATTGTCGCAATTTTTGGCTTTTGCCTTGCATTGCGTGTTTTGGGTGTTTTAGTCTGAAGTCCTTGGCCCATCGCCTATGTCCTGAATGGTATTGCCTAGGTTTTCTTCTAGGGTTTTTAAGAGTTTAGGTTTTACGTTTAAGTCTTTAGTTCATCTTGAGTTGATTTTTGTATAAAGTGTAAGGAAGGGGTCCAGTTTCAGTTTTCTGCATATGACTAGCCAGTTGTCAGGAAACAACAGATCCTGGAGAGGATGTGGAGAAATAGGAATGCTTTTACACTGTTGGTGGGAGTGTAAATTAGTTCAACCATTGTGGAAGGCAGTGTGGCAATTCTTCAAGGATCTAGAAGCAGAAATACCATTTGACCCAGCAAGCCCATTACTGTGTATATACCCAAAGAATTATAAATCATTCTACTATAAAGACACAGGCACACATATGTTTATTGCTGCACTGTTCACAATAGCAAAGGCTTGGAACCAACCCAATGCCCATCAATGATAGACTGGATAAAGAAAATGTGGCACATATACACCGTGGAATACTATGCAGCCACCAAAAAGGATGAGTTCATGTCCTTTGCAGGGACTTGGGCGAAGCTGGAAACCATCATTCTCCACACACTAACACAGGAACACATGTTCTAACTAACCAGAACCACATGTTCTCGCTCATAGGTGGGAGTTGAACAATGAGAACACATGGACACAGGGAGGGTAACATCACACACCGGGGCTTGTTAGGTGTGGGGGTTAGGGGAGGGATAACATTAGGAGAAATACCTAATGTAAATGATGGGTTGATGGGTGCAGCAAACCACCATGGCATGTGTATAGCTATGTAACAAACCTGCACATTGTGCACATGTATCCAAGAACTTAAAGTATAATTTTAAAAAATTTCATTTTTATTTTGGTGTACATTAAGATTTACTCTTTGTGTTGTAAAATTATAAGGCTTTTGACAAATGCATTGTGTCGTATATCTACCATTACTATATTATGTCTTTTAAAAAACCACTGCTGTACTCCATTTCTGCAAACTGTTGGCAATCACTGATATTTTCCTGTTTCTATGGTTTTGTCTTTTCTATAATATAAAATAAATGGCGTCATATGATATGTAACCTGATCAAACTGGCTTCGTTAATGCAGCAACATGCTTTTAGCATTCATCCATATCTATGCATGACTTGAGACCTCATTGCTTTTTTACCATGGAATAGAATGCTGTTGTATGGATGTACCACAGTATGTTTACCCATTCACTCACTGAAACATATCCAGGTTACTTGGGGGTTAGAAATTGTGAATGAAACTGTATCTTACGCAGGTTTTGTGTGAAGATAAGTTTTCAAATCAGCTGGGTAAATAACTAGAGTGCCATTTCTGATTTCAATAATAAGACCACGTTTAGCTTTGCAAGAAACTCCCAAACTATCTTCCAAAGCAGCTCTCTCATCTTGTTTTCTCACAAAAGGTGAATCAGAGTTCTCGTTGTTCTACATTTTGGCCAGCATTTGTTATTTTAATTTTTTTTTTGCATTGTCACCATTTTATAGGTGTGTAGTTGTATTACATTGTTGTTTTCATTTGCAGTTCCTTAATGACAAATAACGTCGAGCATCCTTCCATATGTTTGTTTGCCATCTTAACACCTTCTTTGGTAATTTAGACCTTTTTAAAAATTGCATTGTTTGTGTTCTTATTTTGAGTTGTAAGAAGTCTCTGTTATGATTCGATATTAGATAGGCATTTTGCACATATTTTCTTATCTTTTAATATTTTTTGTGTCTTTGAAAGAGCCAAAGTTTTAATTTTAATAAAGTCCAACTTAAGAACTTTTTTATTCATGTATTGTGATTTTAGTGTTGTATCTAAAAATTTGTCATCAAACCCAGGGTCACATGTATTTTCTTCTGGGAATTTTGTAGCTTTTCATTCTACATTTAAGTCTATGTTCCATTTTGAGTTAATTTTTGCATAAGGTATAAGGTCTGTTTCTACGCTCATTTTTATTATTTTTTGCATATAGACATCCAAGCATCCCAGCAGCACATGTTGAAAATTTTATTTTTACTTTATTTAATATTCTTTGCTTCTATGTCAAAATGCCATTTGCTATATTTGTGTTAGTTTAATCTCTGGGCTTGTATTTTGTTGCATATGTTTTGTTTCCATTCTTTCACAGTACAAAACTTTTTTTGTTACTTTAACTTTATGGTCAGTCTTGATGTTGAGTGCTATCAGTTCCACAGCTATAATGTTTTCTTTTTCTTTAGTGTTTATTTGGCTTTTCTAAGTCTTTGGCCTTTCCATGTAAGTTTGTTGGTGTCTACAAATACTTCTTTGGAATTTTGATTGAGTTTATTTAATCTGTAAAGTTAAAAGAACTGACATTTTAATATTATTAGATAATTTCAGCCAATGAACATGGAATGCCTCTCGTTTAAGTTAATTCTCCTTAGATATCTGCTTTGGTCCAACTGTTTGTGTCCCCCAATATTTATATGCTGAAATCGTTATTCCCATGATAATGAAATTAGAAGATTAGGGTCTTTGGTAGATAATTATGTCGTGAGGGTGAAGCCTTCCCAATTGAGATAAGTGCCTTTGCGGAAGAGCTTGCTAATCCCTTCTACGATGTGAAGACACAGCAGAAAGGTGCCGTCTGTGATCCAGAAGGTGAGACAACCAGACAGTAAATGTTCTGGTACTTGGATCTTGGGCTTTCTTGCCTCCAGAACGGTGAGAAATAAACTTTTGCTGTTTATTAGCTGCAATATTTTATTATAGCAACCTAAATGGACTAAAACAGAACACTAGTGCTAAAGCATGGGAGTACTCCTTTAATAAATACCTAAAAATGTAGAAGTGGCTTTGGAACTGGGTAATAAGTAGAGGCTAGAACAGCTTGTTAGCAAATGCTAGGAAAAAAAAAAACAAAACCCTACCTTGTTGTGAAGAGACTGTTAATTGTCATCCTGTTGAGAGTTCAGAAGGAGAAAAAGAATTGTAGAGAAAGCCCCAATCCTCTTAGAGAACACTTAAGTGATTGTGAAGAATGCTGGTAGAAATAGGAACAGTAAGACCTTTCTGATACAGCCTCAGATGGAAATGAGGAACATATTTTGGATGCTGACAGAAAGGAGATCCTTGATGTAAAGTGGCAAAGAACTTGGATGAATTGCACTCTTTTCCTAGTGCTTTATGGCAGGTAGAACTTGCTAACAATAAAATAAGATATTTGGCTGAGGAATGTCTCCATATCTCCACTGTATACTGTTATAAAGGGGACTCTTTAAATGGCCTCATCTCTGCTGTGGTTCTCTGCCTGGGCCCCGTGGCTCTCACAGGAATCTTTTGCAATTTAGGTGGAGGCAGCTACAGCCCCCTGACTTTGCTGGGTGCAGTGCATACCACGCTGGGCCTAGCAGAGCTGCACCTGGGACAGCTGATGAGCACAGTGACCAAGTACAAGGAGAATATGCACAGTGTGAGACAGTGCAGTGCAGTAGTTGCAGTGGCAGTATCCTGAGCCTGTCATGGGAGATGCAGTCCTCATAATCACTGTGAACCAGGAAATGGGCCCTCGTCACACGGAATCTGCTTTTGCCTTGATCTTGGACTTTCCAGCATCCAGAACTGTGAAAAGTGAATTTCTGTTGTTTAGAAACCACCCAATCTAGAGAATCTGGCTTCATGGACTAACACGATATCTGCTATAAATGTTTTCCATAAAATTTGGAAACATTTATCCTTACCTTTATTTCAGTCTCCAGTTCTGTGGACAGTGGCATGACTTACTGTATAATGAAGAACAGGGCCCTGGAATAAATCGTTTCTCTCCTTTTCTTCCAGGCCCTTGCTCTTAGGTTTCTCTTACTGTGTCCCAACTTTCTCCACTCATATGATGAATTCTTTCTCAAGTGGTCTGACACAGAATCCCCTTTCCAGTCAGGTTAGACATGTTGGTACACTAGAGTGAGCACAGTTGATTCTCTAGCTAAGATTTCTAATGTGATATCCATTGGTGTTGCCATTTTGTCTTGGTTGACAGTCTCCAAGTCATGGCAGCTGTGAAAACTATCACTGAGAAGGAGTTTAATGAATGTGTGTAGGATGAATAAATCAATGAATGGATGGAGTGAAGACTGATGGGGAAGCAGATGCTGCAGTTGAATGGAAGGGCATTAAATGAGTATGTGAGTTACCCATAATCTTCATCCACTATAATGTTTTTCCCAGCACTTGTTTGGACCATTCTCTCACAGAGGTCTTGCTGGGACCTTTGTTGTGCTGATTTCCCCAGACCAAATGACCTCTTTCCTTCATTCATACCTATTGCTAGCTTGATACAAGGTCTCACTCTTTCATCTCTGCTTTTCCCTATTCTGTTTTTATGCTTTACTCCTGTAAACAATAACTCACCCAGATATATCCATGCCATATTTATAATGCATTTTTTATATTAATAGTTCTTAAGGTTTATATTGTTAGTTATACTTCAGTCAATTCTTGTGTCTGTCTCGTCTCTCCTTAGCAGATTTTTCAACAAGGGTTTTCCAATTGTGCATTTTCTGGGTAGTTCTTATTACAGTTTTCCTCATATTTAAATGTGCAGCAAATAATTTCTTAATGGATCACCTGCACTCTTGCCAAATGAACAACTGCAAGAGTCCAGCTGCACTGATTAAAACCTACTAATTGCTTTAATTAGTTTTCTTTAAAATTAAGTTGTTTTCTTCTTCTTTTTTATTTATTCAGAAATAATTCCTAAATTAGTGAGTAGGGAACAGTCAAATCTATGATGGAGAGAGGATTGTGTTCAAAGTCTTAAAAGTGTAATTGAACCTAACAGTTCATAAATTCCTTTATTGCTTATATCATTTCCTTATTTTCTGTTTACTTTTAAACTCATCCCAGTTCCATAAAACTAGAAGCCAACATAAAATATTTAAGTTCATTCCTTAATTAATCCCCAGTGCATAGAAGGCCTAAACCCCAGAAGGTAGGAACATTCTTAATGGAGAGGCATGAGCAAGGAGAAGTGGATATGGCTGCTACCTCCTGAGTTAGATTCTCAAAGCTGGTCTGTTCGTTTCATAATAAAGGATTGCTGCAATGCCAGCGCATCTCTATTCAGAAACATGCCAGCACTCAATATTAATAACTGAATGTTGTTTGGAATGTTACTGTCACCCTCATTCCCCCTTTGATTTAGGACACTTGCATAGTTGTTCATTGGTGTTTGATACAGACCCTTTCTTTATGGCCTCACTGTGGTATCTCTACTTTATAGTTATTAAATACAATTTGGAAGAGAACAAAGAGAGGTTAAATTATAGAGGTCATGCTTCTCTTTGCTTATCGTAAAGCAGAGGTCAGCAAGTTATGTATACACTGTGAGTCAAATCCAGCCTCCCACCTATTTTATTGGAACATAGACATACCCAATTGCTCATGGATTCCTCAAGGTTGCTTTTTCACTACAATGGCAGATTTGAGCAGCTGTGACAGAAACCATATAACCAGCAAATATTTATTATCTTTCCCTTAAAAAAAAAAGTTTGCTCACCTCTTTTGTCAAAACTTGTTCAAAACACAAATTTTATATAATGGTGAGTTAAAAATATTTTATCGTTTAGTGTCAGTGTTTGTCCAATGCTAACAACATGCCCTACCAAATATTTGAATAAAGATATGAGGGTAATTAATATAAAAACAATTCCTAAGTTGTTATGAAAAATGCTTTTTTATTACTATACTTTTAAAACTGCCATTGTTTTTCATTATTTTATTGGCAAACAGTCTTTAAGAATGTTTATAAGCAATGGAAAATCCCTTGCTGTCTCAGTTACTTTTTTTTTTCCAAAGAAAAAAGTTTTTTGCCGGAAGTTTCAAGCAACGTAATATTTTGTTGTCAATTTTTTTGCATCTGTTTTAACACAGGCTTGACAGCACCATAGACCAGTGCCTCTTCTTATTGAAATAAAGTATCAACTGTTGATGCTTAGCACCAGGCAATATATCAAAGGGTGATGTGCTTAATGTGGTATTTTCTGGTGTTGAATTCTACACTTTCTATAAAACCACAAGTGCTAACTTCAGAAATAAGTTTACAGCTAAGAAGCAGACATCTAGAAAGGAAGAGCATTCTAAACAGGATGAATTTCAAAATCTACCAACTAAAGTCTTTGAGGAAAATAGTTTCCCCACTTCTATCAACCAAGGCATCTATCGTCTCCAAAATACCCATAAAGTTTATTTTCTTATTTCCCTTTGAAGTGCATTTTAAATCTGAGTTTCTTATTTTGAGTCTTTGTCACTTGTTGATACCTACCATTGGTCATATTTGATGGGTGGCAGGAAACTACCACTAAGCAAGACGATTCCCTTTCTTTCTCCCTTCTTCTTGGACTTCACCCTTTACACCTAATTTCCTTTTCTTGTTATTTCCTATTGTTTTTTTTTTTACATATTTAAAAATCTTAATTCCACCATTTACTCTCTCTTTTTTTTTCTCCGCCTTTCCCTTCTTTGAATCATTTGAGGGCCAATTGAAAATTCTCTTCTTCTCATCTCAATTCTCATTGTCACTTTGCATTTGCTTGAAAAATTACTGTTTTTCTGCTATATCAAAATCCCAAAGTCCTGAGAGCAACTATACAGGGTGGATGGAACACTGCCACCTGTGGGCTTTTCATCACTGAAACAAACAAACAAACAAAATTGTAGTCCAGGTCACTATTGATGCATCCTGACTAGAAGTGCTGCACTGTGAGCCACAGTTATCATTCCCTTTTACTGACTGCCTTGTTACCCATTTGCCACATATTAAAGTTTTGACAATGCTTGTCCAAATAATGACTGGGTAGAAATAGATAGGTCTTTCTTGGTGCAGTTGGCTAGAAAACTAAACCAGAATTATTTTAGACACAATTTTAAAAAATATTGTCTTGAAAAATACCAAAGCAGGAGTAGAAACATGTCTGAATCTCAGGGATGGTGATGGAGAAAATGGAACCAGTGCTGCTTATTCTTCATCAGTCTTCCCAGTGCCTCTCCAACTCCTGGCTCCACAATCTCCTACAGGGGTGTGGCTTCTTCCACATGAGGAAATATTGAACTCTTCATTCATTGAAGTATTCAACTCTTCGTTTCATTGAAATACTCAGCTTTACTTTTGCCACCTTGAGGTGTTGAGTGTCTTCCTTGGTTGCAATGAGGAAAGCCTTGGTGAGGGACTCTGAGGGGTCAGTCTTGGGCTTGAGCCCGGTAATGTAACTGAGACACAGTTATCATGGTTGGAGAAAGATCAGGGCAAAGTTTCCTTATCAGTAGAAAACATTGTTCTCATAAGGAGGAAAGTGTTCTAGACAACAGAGCAATGAATATTTACTACTGACTATTATTGCAGAGTGATCTATTTTCTGTTATTCTTACCCCTTTCCTTCTCTACATAGTCATTTCTATAAGGATACCATCTATGGTTTATTATTTCTGTTTACCCCACGTGTCTAGTACAGTGTTAGGCACATAGTGAAATCACATAAAAGCAACAGATTTTTATTGAATTAATAAATCAGTTCCTCTCAGTTGAAGATTTCTTTTGAGAGAAACAATGTTTAAGGTGGGGAAAAAATAATGATCCCATTTTTCGTTTTATCAGTTTATCTCTTTTCCCCATTATCTGGTCTGTGCAACTAAATGTTAGTGCATTGGATTACAAGTGTGTTTTATCCATCCTGTTTAGCATAATCCAGAATCCAATGCCAGGACAGCACCCAAAAAATAAAATGTAATAATAATATACTTCTCAGATACTTTCACTGTCCACTACATCCAACCAGGAAGGGCCTCTAATTTATGTGCCATCTTGAACAATAATTCTTTGCTTCAGGATATCTTAGATTCTATCAGTAGTCTTGACCTTTCCTCTTCTACAGCCCCTGGGACATCAACCTGACTTCAGTTTGGCTGACATTTCCTACAGCCCCCCTTATTATCTGTTAGGTTTCATGTGTCACAGTCAATCTAGAACGGCCTTGTCACAAGCCACAAGCTTCTTACCCATCCCACTCCTTGGCCAGTTTTCTACAAATTTGTATCCTTTGAATAGAGATATGGCAAACATTTGAGTGCAACTGTATCTGCATTTTTATACAATTTGGGAATTATTGCAAAACATTCAAGGTTATAATGACATCATCAGTTCATATTTTTTTCAACAAAGCAGAATAACTTCAAACTATCTACACTAAACACAGCTACCTCTTTATCTCTAAAGGTTGCTTTACTCTGTCCAAAATTTTATTGTTTATTCAAATACTTAAGTCAAAATGAATTTCCAAAGATCTCAGATAATATAGAACTCACAGATGGCAACTGAAATACAGATAATCACATTACTTTTTTTTGGAAACCATCTTATGAATTATGATAGACAGAAGAGGAATTATTAAAAAAGGGAACTATTTAGATCCAGACTCTGATGTGACATTTGGGCAAACCACTTCTCACTTTTTTTGTTTCTGTAGACTGAGCTACAACTGAATGTTTCAGAATAGTGCAATAAATACCTAGTGCAACCCTCCCTTTGGTCCCAGGTTGAGGGTTGGGGCACTCGGTTGAAAACCATTAGCATTACATGCTCCATATTCTAAGGCAAGCAACCAATAATTGGTGCCGGACGCTGCCTTGTCAAGATGTGGTGGAAATGCTCCTGTTATCAGCCACCTCCATCAATCTATTTTTAAAAAGTGGAAAGAAGAGAGGGAAGAGGGTCCTTAGAGTCAACAGTGACCCAGGCTGTGTGGGGAATGCAGTGTGAATGCTGAGGAACAAATGTGAGAATGATCAGAGGATCACCCATGGACGGATGATTACAGGAAGCAGTGGATAACCTTGCATGGCCTCCTGGAATGTCACCTTAAGTAAAAGACTTGCCGGTCATCCCCAGTGCCTCCCTCGTCGGGGAGAAGACAGTTAGAGACAGAAGGCAGGGACAAGCCTGGGCAACAGCATGTGTCTGCAGTCTTCATTTTGAGTATGGCAAGGATATGTTAGCTTCCCATGGATGCTGTAGAGAGAACCTACCTGGAAAAACCTCACCAATACTACATCCCAGAGAAGAGGCTCCACACAAGGACCTGGCAGTACAAATGAATGGGGAGAAGTCCTGACAGGGTACAAAGAAGGACTTAAAAGGTCTAGCCAGGTAATTCCTCACTAAAGAACCCAGGCTACTCTGCTCTGCTTTCTGGACATCTTCCCCTGGAAGTTATTAATGGAAAGTTGTTATTAGCTAAAATATCATTAAAAGTTGACAACATGGGGATTGCAGTAGTTGAGAAACAGGCTTCTTGGGCCAGATGTGGCTTACACCTGTAATCACAGTGCTTTGAGAGGCCAAGGTGGGAGAATCACTTTAGGCTGGGAGTTCCAGACCAGCCTGGGCAACATATCAAGACCCCACCATTAAAAAATATAAAAGGAAAAGAAAAGGCTCCTTCTTTATCCTACCCATTTCTTCAACCCACTCCCAACACTACAGGATTCAAAGCCAAGCAGAGGGAAAAGGGAATGAGTAGCAGGACAAACCACACCCTCTGCCAGCTTCATTTATGTTGTACCTCCTCAGCTGCAAGTCCAACCTGGTTTGTGTGAGGGCAGTAAATTTGATCTGGATGTAACATTCAAGTTGTATACAAAAAAAGACTAATGTTAATTACTGGAAACCACTGGAAAGTAAAGGTTTGGCATCTGCCCTAGGTATCATTATGTGATGGAAAAGATTCAACAAAGCAGAAAGTGAAAAACGCCGAGAGTGATAAATGCGATGTGTATTCAGTAATCCCCTTCCCTGTGAGGAATACCTTCTAAGGTCCCCAGTGGGTTCTTGAAACCACAGATAGTGTTAAATCCTATATATACTATGTTTCATCCTGTACATATGTAGCTGTGATAAAGTTTAATTTATAAATCAGGCACAGTAAAAGACTGAACACAATAACAAATAATAAAATAGAACAATAATACAAATACAGTTGATCCTTGACTAAAGAATAATAGGGGGGCCAATCCCTCACATAATGAGAAATCTGTGCGCAACTTTCGACTCCCCACTTAATTCTTAGTAGCCTACTGTGGATCAGAAGCCTTACTGATAACATAAACAGTTTACATACACATACTTTGGATGTTATTTATTATATACTATATTCTTACAATAAATTCAGCTACAGAATAAGATGTTGTTAAGAATATAAGGAAGAAGAGATATATTTACTTTTCTTTAAGTGGAAATGAATCTTCATCCTCAGCGTTTTCACATTGAGCAGGCTGGGGAGGGGGAGGAAAAGGACGAGTTGGTCTTGCTGTCTTGAGGGTGGCAGAGATGGAGCAAAAACTGTGTGCAAGTGGAGCTGTGTTCAAACCAGCATTGTGTGAGGCTCAACTGTAAACTGCAATAGAAGTTAACTGAATGTGGTCTCTCTCTCTCTCTGTGTCTCTCTTTGTCTCACTCTCGCGCACATGCACAACATTATCTTATTGCATGTAATATTTTTGGAACATGGTTTACCTCTAGTAACTGAAACGTGGAAGGCAAAACCATGGATGTGTGGGAGCTACGGTACTTTTTACAACAAAGGGTAAAACGCTTAAGTTAAGTCTCAAATAAAAGTCAGGAAATCTAAATTGTCATCTTGGCTTCACCCACAAATCGTTGGGCAAGTCTCTTCTCCTTGTGCCTCATTAGTAAATTGGACAAATGACGTCCTACTTTACCAAGCAGACAAAACTCTGAAGATGATAAAATACATTGTCATTTGTATTATAATGTAGCTGGCACATAATAAAGTTATTATTTACTCTTAACTTTATTGAGTTAATAGTAAATTGACAATAGTAATAGTAAGTTGCAGTTTACTTTTGCTGTATAACAAATTACCACAAACTTAATAGCATTAAGACAGTACACATCTATTAGCTTGCAGAGTTCTGTAGGTTAGAACTGGTGCCAGGTGCTCTGCTTAGGGCTTCACAAAGCCAAAATCAAGGTGTCTTCCAAGCTGGATGGACTCTATCTGGAGGCTGTGAAGGAAAATTCATAAGCAAAACTTATTCAGGTACTTGGCCAAACTCAGTTCAGTTCCTCGCAGCTGCAGGATTGAAGCCCCTATGTCTTTGTTAGTAGTCTGCTAAGGGTAGTTTCTAAAGGCCATAAAGGCTACCTGCATTCCTTGATACTGGGCCACATCCCTTTCCAAAGCCAGAATCTGCACATTGAGGACATGCTTTTAATCTCTGACTTCCTCTTCCACCAGGGAAAACTTTATGCTTTTAAAGCCTTCACTTCATGGGGTCAGGCATCACTGAAAAATCTCTATATCTTAGGATCAACTGATTTGTAACTTTCATTACGTTTGCAAACTCTCTTCACAGTAATATGTGCTTGACTGAGCAGGACATGAGAACACTGGAGGAAAGTAGACACCTTTAGAATTCTGCATACCACAGTAAATAGGCATTTCAGTTTATTTTCTAAATTATATCATACCATCAAATTGACCAGTAATTAAGTTAACCTTCATGGATAAAATAAATAAATGAGAAAGTTGAATGAAAACAGGAAATTTTATTCTATTAATGCAGATAATAATTAATTTGTATAACTATGAATGAGTTTATTTTCACAAACTCTTAATTATACAATGACTCATGGTGAGATGGATAAATATCTGCATATGGGAGAAAATTATCAGATAATTCTGAAATGCAGGTATAATCCCATATTTTCTTCATTAAAATATAAAATTTTACAGTATATTTCCATAGTAATGTATGCTTGTTGTTAAATAAAATACCCCAAACTTTTCAAAATGAGTGACTTGCATAACCATTGAATTTCAATAAATGACATTTTCTTATGCAATACTTTCACAGAAGACCTTTTCATGAACAAACCATCAGGTATGTTAAATTGACAACAGATTTTCACAATAGACTATACACTCAAAGCAAGGTCTAAATAATTAAAGTTTTTGTGGATTTTTTCAATGATCATGTGTGTGTTTGTATAAGATATTTTAAAGATTACAAAATGATCTTACACACATTACCCTTTTTAATTGCTTTATAGAAAGTTATTCTTTACTCCATAACTCCTCCAACCCCTCTGCTACCAAACTAGGCTTCGTAAATTTGTTAATGTCTTGATTTTGCTCCAAAACATACAAAGTATTTTTTGGAAGCTCATAGTTAATGACCTTCCAAATTACTAGATTTTAGGTGTATCTGAGTTAAACTTGAGATGGAGTGTCTCCTTCACAGGCCTGGTGGAAAAATGATCACAATGTATTTGGTGTTGCTGTTGTTTTGTTTTGTTTCTGATGATTCCAGCAACGTTTCAGGGCTCCTTTGTCCAATTCTCACTGTTCACGACTATTTTCATGGCCAGAACTTTCACTCAGTCTCTTTTCTTCTCTTGATCCTCCTTTTCTCTAGGACTCTATTCTGCTGGCGCTTGCCTGTGTGGGGGTGGAAAACCTCTGAGTAGTCAACAAGCTTTTCTCAAAAGTTTAACATTAACGAGGACTTTTTTTATACTTCTAATTTTCTCCCATGGCCCCAAATTTCTGTTTCCTTAACTTCCCAACATAGAGAGCCTTAGGTCTGTGGCTGTGAAATCACATGCTTATGTTAAGTGTGGAAGCATATGGGAAGTCTAAATAAATAAGTTTGTAAAAGAACCCAAGGGAAGTCAGCCTTGGAGACAGACAGGACATGGATCATAAACCCTCCCTGGCAGGATACTGTCTATAAGCATGTCTGTGTGCTTGAAAATCCTTGGGTAAATTTTTAATAAATTAAAGCATAGGACCCTTATTTGTAAATAGCATGTCTTCAAAACTGTTAACATTAACAATGAATAGAAGCATAAAATTACTTTAAAATGAGAAAGAAGGGGATAGGGAGAGTAATGAAAATGGGGCCATAATGTGCTAGTTAAAAAATATGTGTCTGGAGTCACGACAACCAAAATCAAAGCTGATCACCACCAGGTACCAGATATAGGACTTTGGGTAAATTTCACAACGTTTTTGAGACTTGCTTTTCTTATTTGGAAAATGGGGATGATAATATTTAAAATATAATATTTGTATTTTTTAAAAACAATATATTAATCCTTGAAATGATGAAGAAAAAAATAAGATCTATTTAAATACACAATAATATTTTCATTTAATGTCATTTTAGAGTGTCCACGTATCACTAGCCAGTAGAAAACAAATTTTGTCATTTCATAGAAACTGTATTGCATTTTCTCAACAAAAGACTTAATTGTTTTCCAAAACTATCTTAAACATTTAAAATATTGGATCTTATGAATTGATAGCAAATATGGAATTAAGCTCCATATTTAAAATTAGTAAAATGTTACTTTGAGGATGTTAAGCAAAAGGATTCCAGTATGAGCATAAATAATGAATACTGCACGTGCTTACAGGGCCACATAATGTTCCATTTTGGTTGGTCCACACTGTGCTATGGCAAACAATTCATTTTAATCAGCTGGAGTATTCTGCGGAAACATGGGTTTTCACCAGTCCACATACTTTTAAATATATCGGTTTTTAATCACTTAAGAAAACAAAAAGGTATGAAACGGGTGTTGGCCGGGTGCAGTGGCCAACTGTAATCCCAGTACTTTGGGAGGCTGAGGCGGGTGGATCACCTGAGGTCAGGAGTTCGAGACCAGCCTGACCAACTTTTGAAACCCCGTCTCTACTAAAAATACAAAAATTAGCTGGGTATGGCAGTGGGCAACTGTAATCCCAGCTACTTGGGAGGCTGAGGCAGGAGAGTCACTTGAACCTGGGAGGCGAAGGTTCCTGTGAGCAGAGATTGCACCATTGCATTTCAGTCTGGGCAACACAGTGAGGCTCCATCTGAAAAAAAAAAGAAAAGAAAAAGAAATGGGTGTTAATGGGTGACTAGAAACCTTATTCATCTATTGCCTTTTTACTGACAAACATATCACTCAGAAATTGACAGTTATGTATGATGGTTGATTTCATGTGTCAACTTCCATTGGCTAAGAGGTTGCTAGATAGGTGGTAAAATATTTGTTCTGGATGTGTCTGTGAAGGTGTTTTGTTGAAGAGATTAGTATTTGAGTCAGTAAATTTAGTAAATAAGATCTGACCTCATCAATGTACGCAGGTTTCATCCAATCTGTTGAAGATCTGAATAGAGCAAAAAGTTGGAAGGAGGGTGAATTTTCTCTCATCTGAAGCTGGAGTATCCATCTTCTGGCCTTGGACATCTGAAATCTTGGTTCTCAGGCCTTTAGGCTCTGGGACTTATCCCTCCTCTCATAATAAATCTCTCTCTCTCTCTCCATCCATATATATGTTTTGTTTCTCTGGAGAACCCTGACTAATACCGTTTGTCAGGTAGGAAAACACATTCCATAAATCTTCAAGTGTTTGTTGAGCTCTCTGTTCTTGGGATTCATTCACATAAAAAAAATTTCACCTCATCTTTTACTGGTTCATATTCTTGCCTTAGCTTTCTGGTTAAAAAAGAAAAGAAACAAAGAAGAAAAAGCAGAAGAATATATAGTAAAATAATATTAAGACTAAAACATAGTATGACAATCAGATTTAAAAGTTTCTGTTAAAAAAGAATACAAGTACAATTACAAAAAAGGCCCGGAGGTAAAAGACAGGTAATTTTACAGCATTAAAGATACTTTTCTGTTTGAGTTTATAAAACTATGTAAATATATTTTTTAAAATTATGTGGGCTGGCAAGCTCATTTTCCTTGATAATCCATTAAGTCCTTTCACATAAAGGACTGTATAAAATACCACGATCTCAATTGGAAGAGAGTGGATGGGAAATTCAGTCACATGGGAAATTGAAATTTTAAAAAGAAATGTTGATACACCCAATGGGGAGATTCATTGTAA
The DNA here is from genome assembly GCF_001698545.2 of Rhinopithecus bieti. Classification (NCBI taxonomy): domain Eukaryota; kingdom Metazoa; phylum Chordata; class Mammalia; order Primates; family Cercopithecidae; genus Rhinopithecus; species Rhinopithecus bieti. The sequence continues at coordinate 66,355 of NW_016806197.1, forward strand.
AATAGATTTTATATTATCTATGAATATTATAAGTGGTTTTCTTTTCATTTTTAACTTAAAGAACAGCTTTTATGTGACCCCAATTATTTATCTGGATAACAACATATCAAGAAGAGTTAACTTTACAGAAATAGGAATAGAGTGAGTAATATTTAAGCTTGCATGTCCCATTTGTGATTAAAATGCAACCAAGTTAGGAATGTGGAGAATAAGTACTGCTCTGCACAGCCTATGCCAAGCAGTAGCATGTGATAGAAATGATAGAAATAGATGGGGTGCAGTGGCTCATGCCTGGAATCCCAGAACCTTGGGAGGTTAAGGCAGGAAGATCCCTTGAGTCCAGGAATTCAAGACCAGCCTGGACAATATATCAAGACTTCATTTCTACAAAACAAACAAACAAACACACAAAACAGCTGGGTGTGGTGGGGCCCACCTGTAGTCCCAATTACTCAGGCAACTGAAGTTGGAAGATGGCTTGAGCCCAGCAGTTGGAGGCTGCAGTGAGCTGTGATCACATCATTCATTGCACTCCAGTCTGGGTGAGACAATGAGACCTAAAAAGAGGAAAGAAAGGAAGAAGGAAAGAAAAAGAGGAAAGAGAAGGAAGGAAGGAAGGAAGGAAGGAAGGAGGGAGGGGGGAGGGAAGGAATGAAGGAAGGAAGGGAGGGAGGAAGGAAGGAAGGAAAAAGAAAGAAAGAAGGAAAGAAAGAAAGAAAATGATACTTAAAATAATTTGTACTAGCACCACGGTGGAACTCCTGTTGGATGAGACAATAAAAGATACTAATTGTGCTGTGTTGAATAAGGGCCTTCTAATGATGTTCATGTCCTAATCCGCAGGACCCATGAATATGTTACTGGACATAATGAAAGGGACTTCACAGATTTGACTAATTTAATCATTTAAATTGGGGCATTACCCTGGATTGGCTGGGTGGGACTGACATAATCACTGTGATCTTTGTAGTGTAGGAGGCAGGAAGATCAAGGTCAGTAATAGGAGATGGAATGATGGAAACGAGATTGGAGTGATACAAGAAAGGGACCATGAACAGGGAATGCAGGTGGTCACTAGGAGCTGAAAAGATCAGGGAATGGATTTTCTCCTCATAACCTCCAGAGGAACGCAACTCAGTTGATACCTTGATTTTAGATCTTGATCTCTAGAGATGTAAGAGAATTAGTTTGTCTTAAGTCACCAAATCTGTGAGAATTTTTTGTGCCAGAAGTGGAAAACTAATACACCAGTATTGATATGTCTATATGATTGAAACTATTTTTTCTAATATTGGCAAATATTCCTGAAATTAAAATGCTGAGTGATAAAATTATTTTCCAGGGGAATTTTTATGGTCTTGGGAAGAGATTTGTACTCCAAATAACAAAATTGAAATAAAAATAAATAAATGCAGTAATAGTCTCATTTATCAAGCACATTCTTATTTTTCAGGTACTCTGCTAATCTTTTAAATTGTATTAACGCATTTAATTGAATTCTCACACAGCAATATGAGCTAAGTGTTAATGTCCAGTTTACATAGATAAGAAAATGAGGTCTAGAGAGGGAGTTAAGCTAGTCAATAGGAAAGTTTCCAGTGCTGGGGCTGAGTGTCCATCATTTGGGACTGGGATTGGGAGAGTACGGGAGAAATAACCTTTTACAGAAATAAGCTTTTAAAAAATGTTTCATTCTA
>NW_016806197.1:69043-76994 GCF_001698545.2 Rhinopithecus bieti
AAAAAAAAAAAAAAAAAAAAAAAGATAATTGATTAAGGTGGCTACACTAAACAACATATTTTCAATTAGGTGAAACTGCCTTCTAATGAAAGAAGATGCCTTCTAGGACTTTCATAAATAGAGAGGTCAGAGCCTGTCTTCAAAGCCTCGAAGGGCAGGCCGACTCTCTTGTTACGGGCTAATGCAGCTGGTAAGTTGAAGGCAATGCTCTATTACCATTCAAAAACTTTTAGGACCCTTAAACCTTATGCTAAATCTCCTCTGCCTGTGCTCTATCAATGGAATAACAAAGATGGGATGACAGCTCATCTGCTTAAAACATGGTTTACTAAATATTTTAAGCCCATGATCCAAATCTACTGCTAAGAAAAAAAGTTTTATTTCAAATTATTACTGCTCAATGACAATGCACCTAGATTCCCAAGAGGTCCGATAGAGATGTACAAGAAGATTAATGTTTTCACGCCTGTTGGCACAACATTCATACTTTAGCCCATAGATCAAGAAGTAAATTTGACTTTTAAGTCTGATTATTTAAAAAATACATTTTGTAAGGCTACAGGTGCCATACACAGGGATTCCTCTTACAGATTTGAGCAAAACAAGTTGAAAACCATCTGGAAAGCATTCACCATTCCAGATGCCATTAAGAACATTCTTAATTCGTAGGAGGAGGTCAAATATTTAACATTAACGGAATTTTGAGGATATTTATTCCAATACTCATTGATAACTTTGAAGCTTTAAGGCTTCAGTGGAGAAAGTCACTAAAGATGTAGGGAAATAGCAAGAAAACTGGATTAAAAGGGAAGCCCAAAGCTGTGACTGAATTGCTGCATTCTCATGATGGAACTTCAACAGATGAGGGGTTACTTCTTATGGATGCACAAAGAAAGTGTTTTCTTGAGATGAACTCTATTCCTTGTGAAGATGTGAATATTGTTGAAATAATCACAAAGGATTTAAAATATTATATAAACTTTGTTGATAAAGCAGTGGCAGGGTTTGAAAGGGTTGACTTCAATTTTGAAAGAAGTTCTACTATGAGCAAAATGCTATCAAACAGCATTGCATGCTATAGAGAAATCTTTTGTAAAAGGCAGAGTCAATTCATGCAGCAAACTTCATTGTTGTCTTACTTTAAGAAATTACTGTAGTCACTCCAACCTTCAGCAACCACCACCTGGATCAGTCAACAGCCATCAATATGGAGGCACGAACCTCCACCAGCAAAAAGATTACAACTCCCTGGAGGCTCAGATGATAATTTTTTTTTAAAGCAATATTTTAAAATTAAGATATGTGGCTGGGCGCAGTGGCTTAGCCTTTAATTCCAGCACTTTGGGAGGCCAAGGTGGGTGGATCTCTTGAGGTCAGGAGTTCAAGACCCGTCTGGTCAACATGGTGAAACCCCGTCTCTCCTAAAAATACAAAAATTACTTGGGTGTGGGTGGTGGGCACCTGTAATCCCAGCTACTTGGGAGGCTGAGGCATGAAAAATCACTTGAACCTGGGACGCAGAGGTTGCGGTGAGCCGAGATCACTCACTGCACTCCAGCCTGGGTGTCAGAGTAGGACTGCATCTCAAAAAAAAAAAAAAAAAAACAAGGAAGGAAAGGAGGGAGGGAAGGAAGGAAGGAAAAATGTACATATTGCTACTTAATGCACACTTAATAGTCTACGGTATGGTGCAAACATAACTTTTATAAGCATTGGAAAACCAAAAAGTTCAAGCGACTTGCTTTATTGTGTTACTTGCTTTACTACGGTGGTGTGGAACTGAACCTGCAAGATCTTGGAAGTATACTGGTGTATTGCAATGACAGTGATTTTTTTTTAAACAGCATTTCTGAATTCTGGCTTCTTTTACTATTGTTTCAATTTTTTTTTTTTTTGACAGAGTCTCTGTCGCCCAGGCTGGAGTGCAGTGGCACGATCTCGACTCACTGAGCTCTGACTCCCGGGTTCATGCCATTCTCCTGCCTCAGCCTCCAGAGTAGCTGGTACTACAGGCACCCACCACTACGCCCGGCCCATTTTTTTTAAATTTTTTTATTTTTTTATTTTTAGTAGAGACAGGGTTTTACTGTGTTAAGTCAGGATGGTCTCTATCTCCTGACCTCATGATCCACGCACCTCGGCCTTCCAAAGTGCTGAGATTACAGGCATGAGCCACCGCGCCCGGCCAGTATTGTTTCAATCTTTCTATAACATTTTCTTTCTTATAGTTGTTTATAGTAGAAATATGGCTCCATTTTCAGTGTATAAGACACTCTCAGTGTTGAAAGAGAGGAAGAACAGTTATTCAGTGCAGCACTTCTATGCAAGTGTAGATTCATTTCTTAAAGTTCAGAAGACATAAGGCACAGCTTATTTTTAAAAACTACAAACAAAATTTCACCATGATGGCTGAAAAGTTTTATAACATCTGGCCTTCTTTTCAAAATGGTTTTCATATCTAACAAATAATCATCCAAACTAGATACTTTTAATACATTAATTTAGAATACGTGATTGATTTATATATCAGATTTACATCAATATTTCAATTTATTAATTTTTAACAAGAAATAAAACTTTCTAGGTGACTGGGATACATTTTTTATCTTCTCAGCACATTATCTATCAGGAAGAAGGCTAGGGACAGAAGACCAATTGTTTATTCTTTATATCATCTTTTTTCCTAAACTCCATATAGATACTCACTGTTCTTTTAACACGCAGTTTACTTAGATTTAGTACGTTTATAGAAATACAGATTTTTTAAAACATTATGATCCTAGGCATGATTCATCTGCTTGTCTTTTGCATTTATTAAATTTTAATCAAAAATACTTGTAAACTACTTTTTCATAGAATACATTTCCTAGACATTAACTTCATTATTATCTTTAATTCTTCCTCATTTTATGGAAACCTTTACTGTTACAGAATTTATTAGCAGTTTGGGGTTTCTTTCTCTCCCTTCCTCTCTACTCATTTCTCTTTTCTCCCTCTTTCCCTCATGTTTTCTTCTAGGACTCTACTTTTTCTAGTTGTCTTTCTTTCCACCTTTTTGTAAAATTCTATTTTGTAAACTGTATTTTAAAACTGATTTTATGTAATATTTGTTCAAATATCATAAGTATTCTTAATTATCATAAGTAATTCTTAAATATCATAAGTACCAAAGATTTTTTTCTCAGACATAGGGGTCAACATGTAGTGTTTTTACTTGAGAATAAATTAGAAAACAATTCTTATAAGATGTCAACTATAGTAATTTTATCATACATATTTTGTCTTTGGGCTGTGAACCACTAAACAAAAAAATGAAATGAGATGTGTTGCAGGTACAAGGGAACTTTGGTCTGAGATTCTCTTTACACAATGAAAAGTTATCATAGCACAAAGCATATTACCTGTAAAGTTTCAGTGTCTTAGGACTATTGATAATTGTCCAAGAATAGAATTATCTCAAGAAGTCAAAGTATATATCTAGTATTACCACACCTTGTTATTTTATCTATCACTGAGAGAAAATAAACACTACAAATTGAATAATTGTATGCCATTGCTTTTAGGAAACAACCCAGTTTAAGCTATGGCAACATTTTTAAAAAATGAGCTTAGAATTAGTGAAATAAATTATTTTAAATTTTCACTTCCTCAGCTCTTACTATGTATAATGAAGACTCCCAGATGTCAGAAAGAATAGATGAAGATGATGACAAATGTATAAATTAAATGGTAATAACACATTTCAAAGCCTAAGCAAATAGTAGACTGAGAATTGTCTTAAAGCCAATAAATATAACACACTTGAATAACTTTATTTTTCTACACAAACTGTATTAAAACTATATTTTCAACATGAACATGTATTATAATTTGCATTTAGTTATAAAATCTGAAAAAGGGTATTGATGCCATCAAACAATGAGTTAGTGTAATGATTCCTGGAATTAGCTCTTCCTCTCAGAATGGTCCGATCTCATCATGTGAATCACTCTTGCCTGTGTGTACTAGTTTTACCTCAAAAGACATTTTGAACACTGTTCAGCATGTGTGTGTGCACATCCACATGCATGTGTGAAAATAGTGTTACTTGGTAACATTGTTTTGCTTAAGCACAAAAGAATATATAAAAACTGATATATGTATATATATATGCATACATATACCAAAGCTATTATTAAAATATCTAGAGAAACACAATAATCATAATGGAAATGTATTGAAAATCAACTCAATGCAGAATATTACTGTTACATACAAAATAAAGATTTGCAAAATTAACTGCCAGTTACCACTATTGAGTTTTTCTTTGGTAATAGAACCACCGGATTTGAACTGGACCTAAGAAGTACTAGAGAAAAAGTTACATTTTCTAGTATTTCTTTCTGGATAGTACCAGAAACAGGATGAAAGCCCATCCAAAATTTGGTTCATATGTTGAAACTGATGATCACACACACAAACACATACACACACACACACACACTCCAATAGTGTGTGAGAAGATTTTACTCACACAATAAGGCTTTCTGGACAGGGCAGTGTGGCTTCTGAACAGATGAGAAAATCATTTGAGAGATCAGTACACAGACTCGCTTGGGGTTTCTATGCTGTAGATTACCTGTGCATGGGCAGAGGCTTTTATCCTTTGAACTTCCCACTGGATCCAAAGGGGAGAGCAGCCAGGCTTTCTTTCCATCTTATCCAGGGGAAATCAGAGAGAGGGGTGAGGCTTAAAAACTGTCAGCGGTCAAACAACATCAACAACAAAAACAAAGGCATGATCTCTACTATGGTAATCATATAAGTTAGTTTTCTGGTCAAGGCGAAGTAGGCAAATAATATTTTCAACTTCTAGGAAATATCCTTCAAGTATGAAAGCCCTTCAAAGTCACCATCCCTTTTTTCTTTCCTGCTGGATTGATTGCAGGCTTACTAGTTGGAATTGGAGCTGCCATGGTGAATCACCTTGAGATTCTTCACCTTGAGAATAGACGCCAGTCTTAGAAAAGCCCATCAGGAAGCATCCTGAGTTTTGCTGTCGAGGAACATTACCTCCTCAATGCCACTGACTCCTGAACTCGTACGAGAGTGACAAGTTAACTTTTGTCTTATTGAAGAAACAGTTACAATTTTTTGTTCGTTGCTCACAGCCAAACTTAGTTTTACCTGTCACAGCGAAAAGATAAGGCATGAGGATCAAAATATTTCAATATAACTTAGGCAGTCTGGAATGAAAATATTCCACTAGTAGCCATAGGACACACTTACATCATTTCCCGTAACATATTTTTCAGAAAGGAGTCTAGTGAGAGTGAAGAAAAGGGAGTGTTGGTAACCACAAGAATGGAAGAGCTTCAAGAAGATGTTATAAAATTTTTGTTATTACAACAGGTAAAGAGAGAGAAAGGTGAAAGAAACTGAGAAGAATATTTTTGAGACAGAGAACAAGGGTTTCCTCAGAGTGGATCAAGAAAAGAATATGCTTGAGACAGAGAACAAGAGTTTCCTCAGAGGGAATCAAGAAGTAGAGTCTGGCAGGAATGTAGGAAAAGCAGGCAATGAGACTGAGATGGTAGTTGGATTATATTATAAAATCATTACTGTTAAGATTATAATGTTGCCTAGTTTGTTTTTTAGCATAAACCATGGATGCATTAGTAGTTGGCAAGTGATTTTAAATACGTAGACCAATATATTAATTAGGTGTTCCAGTGAGGTTCAGTTCAATTCGTTTTATTATTGACAGTAGAATAGTAGTTAAAGGACAGCCATGAGGATCTGGGACTGAAAATTAATCAGAGTAATAACAGGTTCAAAGAAACTGTCCAGTAGCATATGCTGACAATGGCTTTCTAAGAGGTGGGAGAAAACAAAACAGTTTGCTCCAATTAATATCAGACTAAATATTAGGCAGCACATCTTAACACTACTAAAATGCATACATAGGGCTGAGCCATAGACGAAACTATATCTATACATTCAGCCAGCATCTGAGAGGTGTGTGTATATGTATGTGTGTATATATATGTGTGTGTATATATATGTATATATAAAAAACTAATTGGAACCAGGTTTTTCTTTCAGTATCTGTTCATCAGGACTGATTAGATAAAGAGAGAATTCCTGTCCTGTGAGAGAACTAGCTATAGAATCAAGATTAAATCAAGGAAAAATCACCTAGGCAGAAGCGTGTCATTTGAACAAAAGCATGTGCAATGGGGACTGAATAGCAGGAACCAGCCAAACAGAAAATTTCCTCAAATATAATTTCAGGCCAGGGATCAATGCTAGTAAATAGTTATGGAAGCTTAGACACCGAAGAAAGAAAAATAAAGATGGAGCTGTTACATCCTTGGGTGGAAAGTACATTGAGCCTGAGATGAGACAAACTAGTAGTGTAAATACAAAATACACTATTGCAAGGCACCTCATCTGAGACAATTAGCTCAGTGATTTAATTTTATTCATATTCCCTGGATCCAGGTAACTTATTACATAATATACAGTTTTCCTCACTTGGTACCTTTTCTTCTTTTTTGTATGGTTATTCTTGATTAGATTTTTTTCTGGTCTAGTCCATCAGTTTACCTATTTACCTAATTAGCTATTGAGTTCCCACTAGTACTAAATTTACTTGGAGATAGAATGTTTTACTCTAATTTACAATTCCTAAACAACTAAAATTTGTGCACAGTAGCCATTCAAATATATGGAGGACTTAAATTTTAAAAGATCAAATGCTGCAGAGGTTGATTGGAATGAAGACTTGAAAACTGGTGATTCATGAAACACACTTTTGAGGGTACTGTCCATGGTCCTGAGTATATCTCTGCGCAAGATGCAGTTAGTGTCTTCTGGGAGTTTACAGAAGGATAATAAATCAAACAAAAGATTACAATATGATTAGTGTTCAGGGAAAGATATTATAGGATAATGTGGTGTAACATAATAGTTTAGCTAACCCCTAACTCATTGAATGTGGTGCTAACAGGTCATTTTATTTGTTTCACATTGCTATTATAACAAATTATTCACAAACTAGGTGGCTCAAAACAATACTAGCTTATTATCTTACAATTCTTTAGGTCAGATGCCTGACAGCTGTCTCACTGGGATAAAATCAGAGTATTTCAGAGCTACATTTCCTTCAGGATGCTCTAAGAAAGAATTCGTTTCTTGACGTTTTTCAATTCCTAGAAACCACCTGCATTCCTTGGCTACTAGCTCTCTTATTTCATGTTTGAAGCAAACAATATGGCGTACCTCTGACTCATTTTCATCTTCACATCTCTTTCTTTTCTTTTATTTATTTATTTGTTTTATTATACTTTAAGTTCTAGGGTACATGCGCACAACATGCAGTTTTGTTACAAATGTGTACATGTGCCATGTTGGTGTGCTGCACCCATTAACTTGTCATTTACATTGGGTATATCTCCTAATGCTATCCCTCCTCCCTCCCCCCACCCCACAACAGGCCCTGGTGTGTGATGTTCCCCTTCCTGTGTCCAAGTGTTCTCATTGTTCAATTCCCACCTGTGAGTGAGAACATGCGGTGTTTGGTTTTCTGTTCTTGCGAAAGTTTGCTGAGAATGATGGTTTTCAGCTGCATCCACGTCCCTACAAAGGACATGAACTCATCCTTTTTTATGGCTGCATAGTATCCGTGGTGTATATGTGCCACATTTTGTTAATCCAGTCTGTCATTGATGGACATTTGGGTTGGTTCCAAGTCTTTGCTATCGTGAATAGTGCTGCAATAAACGTACGTGTGCATGTGTCTTTATAGCAGCATGATTTGTAATCCTTTGGGTATATCCCCAGTAATGGGATGGCTGGGTCAAATGGTATTTCCAGTTCTAGATCCTAAAGGAATCACCACACTGTCTTCCACAATGGTTGAACTAGTTTACAGTCCCACCAACAGTGTAAAAGTGTTCCTATTTCTCCA
>NW_016806197.1:80668-97628 GCF_001698545.2 Rhinopithecus bieti
CTTCCTTCAGGAGCTCTTGTAGGGAAGGCCTGGTGGTGACAAAATCTCTCAGCATTTACTTGTCTGTAAAGGCTTTTATTTCTCCTTCACTTATGAAACTTAGTTTGGCTGGATATGAAATTCTGGGTTGAAAATTCTTTTCTTTAAGAATGTTGAATTTTGGCTCCCCTCTCTTTTGGCTTGTAGAGTTTCTGCCAAGAGATCCGCTGTTAGTCTGCTGGGCTTCCCTTTGTGGGTAACCTGTCCTTTCTCTCTGCCTGCCCTTAACATTTTTTCCTTCATTTCAATGTTGGTGAATCTGATAATTATGTGTCTTGGAGTTGCTCTTCTCGAGGAGTATCTTTGTGGCATTCTCTCTATTTCCTGAATTTGAATGTTGGCCTGCCTTGCTAGGTTGAAGGAGTTCTCCTGGATAATATCCTGCAGAGTGTTTGGCATCTCGATTCCCTTCTCCCTGTCACTTTCAGTACACCAATCAGACGTAAATTTTGTCTTTTCACTTAGTCCCATATTTCTTGGAGGCTTTGTTCATTTCTTTTTACCCTTTTTTTCTCTACACTTCTCTTCTCACTTCATTACGTTCATTTGATCTTCAATCACTGATACCCTTTCTTCCAGTTGATCGAGTCAGTTACTGAAGCTTGTGCATTTGTAATGTAGTTCTCATCTCATGGTTTTCATCTCTATGAGTTCATTTAAGGACTTCTCTGCATTGGTTATTCTAGTTAACCATTTGTCAAATCTTTTTTCAAGGTTTTAGTTTTTTTGCACTGGGTTCATAATTCCTCCTTTAGCTTGGAGAAGTTTGATTGTCTAAAATCTTCTTCTCTCAACTCGTCAAAGTCATTCTCCATCCAGCTTTGTTCTGTTGCTGGCAAGGAGTTGTGTTCCTTTGGAGGGGGAGAGGTGCTCTGACTTTTAGAATTTCCAGCTTTTCTGTACTGCTTTTTCCCCATCTTTGTGGTTTTATCTACCTTTGGTCTTTGATAATGGTGATGTACAGATGGGGTTTTGGTGTGGGTGTCCTTTCTGTTTGTTATCTTTTCTTCTAACAGTCAGGACCCTAATCTGCAGGTCTGTTGGAGTTTGCTGGAGGTCCACTCCAGACCCTGTTTTCCTGGGTATCAGCAGTGGAGGCTACAGAAGACTGAATATTGCTGAAGAGCAAATGTTGCTGTCTGATCGTTCCTCTGGAAGCTTCATCTCAGAGGTGTACCTGGCCCTGTGAGGTGTGAAGTGTCAGTCTGCCCCTAGTGGGGGATGTCTCCCTGTTAGGCTACTTGGGTGTCAGGGACCCACTTGATCAGACAGTTTGTCCATTCTCAGATCTCAAACTCCATGCTGGGAAAACCACTACTCTCTTCAAAGTTGTTAGACAGGGACATTTACATCTGCAGAGGTTCCTGCTGCCTTTTGTTTGGCTATGCCCTGTCCCCAGAGGTGGAGTCTACAGAGGCAGGCAGGCCTCCTTGAGCTATGGTGGGCTCCACCCAGTTCGAACTTCCAGGCTGCTTTGTTTACCTACTTAACCCTAGCAATGGTGGGCACCCCTCCCCCAGCCTCACTACTGCCTTGCAGTTAGATCTCAGACTGCTGTGCTAGCAATGAGGGAGGCTCCGTGGGCGTGGGGTCCTGCAAGCCAGTCGCATGATATAGTCTCCTGGTGTGCTGTTTGCTAAGACCCTTGGTAAAGCAGGTATTAGGGTGGGAGTGACCTGATTTTCCAGGTGTGGGTGTCACAGTTTCCCTTGGGAGGAAAGGGAATTCCCTTCCCCCTTGCACTTCCCAGGTGAGGCGATGCCTCACCCTGCTTTGGCTCTCACTCGTTGGGCTGCACCCACTGTCATGCACCCACTCTCTGACACGCCCCCATGAGATGAACCCAGTACCTCAGTTGGAAATGCAGAAATCACTCGTCTTCTGTATTGCTCACTCTGGGAGCCAGAGGCTGAAACTGCTCTTATTTGGCCATCTTGGCGTGGATCCCTTTCTTTTATTTTCTAATTAATTAATTAACTTGAGACAAGGTCTTGCTTTGTTGCCCAGGCTGGAGTACAGCGGCGATCACAGCTCACTGCAGCCTCGAACTCCTGGGACTCAAGCAATCCTCCTGCCTCAGCCTCCTGAGTAGCTGGGCCCACAGACACCCAGTACCACACCTGGCTAATTTTCTTTTTGAAGACAAGGTCTTACTTTGTTGCTCAGGCTGGTCTCAAACTCATGGACTCGAGCGACCATCCCTTTATGGCCTCCCAATATTCTGGAATTACAGGTGTGAGCCACTGCATTCCGCCACATCTCTTTTCTTCTAACCATAGCTGCATAAGGTTCTTCACTCTTATGGACTAGGATTATACTGGAGACATCCAGATAATCCAGAATAATTTGCCCATCTCAAAGTCCATAACATTAATCACATCTGAAATGTAACTATCTAATTAACTATCTAATCAATAACTGATTAGTTTCTATTCAACAATGGTTGGTTCAACTTATCCTAAAACAAATAATAGTAATACATAATATTAAAGGATGAACCACCATGCCCCTAAGACATAAGATGCTTATGTCTTATTTCTAAAGGAGTTAAATGCTTCACTATGAATGGTAACATATTAGCAGGTACTGAGGATAAGGACATGAGAATCTTTGGCCGTCATTCTAACTACCAGAGACATTGATAATTCCAGAATATCAGTTTTAGTTCAGTGCATGAAACTAGTTAAGAAATGAGTATGCAATGGAGCAGCACAAACAGTGAGTTTAATACAACATTTTGAAAAGGATTTGTGGAATAGTGATTTCAGTGTCAAGGGTAGTTTCTTGTTTTCAATGAATATATTTATGTACCAAAGGACAAGACAGGATTGTATATTCTAATTCTTTTCTCTATTTGTCACATTTTACTATGGCTATGAGGTCACTATAATATAAATCCATTGGATGTTGTAGAGTCATTTTAGACATGGCTGAGAATGAGTTAAGTTTGTGGCTTTAAAAAATAGTTTATAGTGTTTTTTGATGATTTGCTTATCCATAGTCCAGATAATGGTAAGTTTGCTTTTTCTTGATTGTCTGAGTAGATGTGTAGTATCAGGAAGTTATATAAAATAATAAATAGGTATTTTAGAAAGAAGTAGAAGAGTAACAAATTTGTAATAGATTTTTAAAATTTTTAAACCTATCTAAAGTTTTTAAGATGTTTATATCTTTTTTTAAAGAAGTTAAATGCTTATAACGATCAATGGTTAAGGATTTGTAAGTCTGCTATATTAAATTTTCAAGAGAAAAATAAAATCTGTTTAAACTTGAAATTTTAGTTTGTAATGCTAAGGGAACATACTTAATCAAATTGGTAAATCTATTAAATATATAGAAAAGTTGTACCTAAAATATGTAGGTAATTCAAAGTTAGTAAAAAAATGCAAGAAAAAGTGGATTGGATTACATTTAAAAGCATTACTATATTTAGATTTTAATTGCCTTTAATAAGAAAACTATAATTGAGTTAAAAGCTAACATAACCCAATTTTTTTTTTTTTTTTTTTTTTTTTTTTTTTTTTTTTTTTTTTTTTGGAGACAGAGTCTTTGCTCTGTTGCCCAGAATAGAGTGCAGCGGTGTGATTTGGCTCACTGCAACATCCACATCCTGGATTTTAAGTGATTCTCCTGCCTCAGCCTCACTGGTAGCTGGGATTACAAGCACACACCCCACCATGCCCAGCTAAATTTTTGTATTTCTAGTAGAGATGAGGTTTCATCAAATGTTGGGTCAGCTGGTCTCGAACTCCTGACCTCCATGATCTGCCCACCTCAGCCTCCCAAATGCTGGGATTACAGAACATGAGCCACTGCGCAGCCCCGAATTTTAAACATAAACTTGAATGAATTTTACAATTCCATTAGAACATATATTTAATTGTAAGTATTCCTATTTCCATGTTGAAGAGGCTTACTGTAATATTAAAATATTGTTAGTTATAAGGGAATAAGATATAAAAATATTATAGTAAGCTAATGTTTATCAACAAAAAATTATTAACACAATTTTTGAGAAAGGCCTAGGTTTTTAACATTAGAGAATTGTGTAAATAAATTAACATTATAAGCTGAAATGCTTAACATTGAAGAATATTGATTCAGTTAAAATTAAATGAAAAAATAGTTTGAGACATTACTGGTTTTATATAAAATCACACATATAAGGAACACAAAAAGAATATTAGAAAAATACATTGCTAATATTAACGGTGTCACCATGAATGTGAAAGAGGAGTTGCTGGTTTTCCCTTACACTCTTTATTCTCCTTCCACTTTATCATAAAAATGCAAGCAAGTGTCCCATTCAGGATACACACTTCGTGTCTCGGAATCTTACTGTAGCTACGAGACAGTATGTCTAACTGCAGCTTTTTCAGAACCTTCTTTAAGAAAGGTTCAGAGTGATTGTTTGCTCTCTTTTTTTGTCCGCTTTATTTTTCTGTCCCACCTAGGATGCGGAGTTATCATCTTGCAGTACAATGAGGTCAAAGTTATTTGTGGCTGAGCACCAAACACAGTTAAAACCTAGATCCCTGAACAGCCCATGGGGCGAACTGCTACATGTGGGTGAAATAAACTTCCACCTTGTTTAACTCACAAGAGATTCATCATTGCCCCCACACCTAATTCTGAGTATGCAATAAGAATAATGCAATTTTTAAATTTACCATTGACCTTTTGTATATTGTTATGATTATTGTTAATAAATTTAATTATAAAATATAAATGAATAATTCATTTATTTTTAAATAATGTTCTAAGCTCAAAAATCTCATATAATACTATTTGTCTACAGTATGAACTCATATCCTGTGAAAAAAAGAAAACATGTAAATTCCCTTAAACTTCTTGATTTGACATTATTTTAAAATAATGTTTTCATTTTTTTTTACCAATACACTAATTGGAAATTATTTTATATGAATATCCCCTGCAATCACGATTATTGTTTTACTTGATACTGTCTCTCTTATGATTTCAATGATACATTTTAAATTTTTTTGCATAAATTGCTAAACAATGCACAATAACTCAAAACATATATGAAAACAGCTTTTCTAGAAAATCAAAAACATTCCCTTTTGCTATATTGATGGAAAAATATTTTTTATTTTTTAACAATTTTGAAACCATTTTACAATATGTAATATCATGAGTCAGTGTAAAATTAATAAAATATGCTTAGGTCTTATCAAATTGCAAGCTGATTACTTTTGATTCTCCATATTTAAATTATAATTTGATTTAGCTTTAAATTCCGTAACTTTATTATTTTAAGTTTGTAGTTTCTGTTTCTTTCATATTAATTCTTTTTAAAAGGCTTAATATGAAATTAAAAGAAAGAATACTTGGTCTAGGTATGCTCACAGGCCATGAGCGGTTAAGTGTTCCTTTCAGGTGACCTGATATTACAAGCATGTTTTCAGTGGAAATTATTAATCTCCCCAACTGCTGGGCAGCTGTGATGTTGGGGGCCTGAAAATGCACAAATTAAAACGGTACCATTACACGTACTCTTTAGAGCTCATGACATATTCAGAAGCGGCAGGGCTCCTTATTAAGTTTATGTCACGATACATTTGCATTACCATCATCACAAATTAACCTCCTTCCTTAATTCCAAGAAATTAAGCACATTAGCCATGTATTGAGGTTAAGCCGCAATACATAATTATGGAATCCTCTATCAGATGCAATCATGCTACATTTCTTTTAAACGCTGAACGTTTTTTGAGCAATGTATAATGTTGAATTAGCAAAATTAGTAAAATTAAATTATTAAAAAACCTAAATAAATACGTCGCACTTTCTCATAAGTTGGTAGTATTTACCTGAAAGGAAGTGTTTTGTGATTTAGGGAAATGTTACTTTGCATCCTCTAATTTTCAGATGCAAAAGAACTGTAAATTCTTACATTTAAAATTGAAATTGCTGGAAGTAAGTTTATTTAGTTCTTAGTGATATAATAATTGATATAACTTATGGGCGTATGTGTGATATTTTGATACAATGCTATGAACTATATAAATGGATCAAATTCGGGGTATATAGTAAATCCATCCGCTCCAATATTATTATTGGTTTGTGTTGGGAACACTTAAAATCTTCCTAGGTATTTTGAAATTTTGATGGCACATGTACGCCTAAGAACTTAAAGTATAATAAAATAAATATAATAAATAAATAAAATAAATAAATAAATAAATAAAAGAAATCAGATCAGTGTTTTCCTGGGGAGTAAGGAAAGGAAAGGATGAGAGGAACTGATTACAAAGAAGCTCAAAGAAACTTTTGGAGAAACTTTTGAATTACAATAAATTATTAACTCAAGTCACCCTGCTGTGCTACTGAACACTAGAACTTATTCCTTCTATCTGTTTGTTTGTACCCATTAACCAACCTTACTTCATTCCTCCCCAACACACACACTTCTCCTAGCCTCTGATAACTACCATTTTACTCTCTACCTCCATGAGATCAACATTTTTGGCTACCACATATGAGGGAAAACATGCAAAGAAAACAATCAACAGTGTAAAGAAACGATCTCTGGAATGGAAGAAAATATTTGCAAAATGTTCATCTAATAAATGATTAATATATTAATATCCAGAATATGCGGGAAACTCAAACAACAGAAATAAAACAATCCCATTAAAAGTGGGCAAAAGATCTGACAGATATTTTTCAAAAGATGACATACAAATGGCCAACAGGTATGTGAAAAAACACTCAACATCACTAATCATCAGGGAAACACAAATGAAAACCACAGTGAGACATCATCTCACCCCAATTAGAATGGCTATTTAAAAATAAAAACAGAATAAAAAACAATGGTGAGAATGCTGAGAAAGGAAGTATCATATACTGTTGGTGGGAATGTAAATTAGTAGAGCCATTTTGTGAAACAGTATGGAGGTTTCTTAAAAACCTAGAAATAGAACTAGCATACGATCTGGCAATCCCAATACTGGGTATTTATTCAAAGGAAAAGAAATCAGTATATCAAAGTAATATATTCACCCCCATATTTATTGGATGTAAGTTTTAAAGAAAACTGTTAATTCCATTTTATAAAGTCTCTGGTATTCAATTGAAAGGATAATGATATCTTAAAATACCTCATACTTTTGGAAATATTTTAATCAAAGAGAAAGTAACACTCAGTCTGCTATGTCTTTTGCACTAAAAACAATGAGGTTTGTAAAATTTTGTGGCATTTTGCCAGGACATAGTGGAACCTACTTGCTCCTTCTTACATTTGAAAAGTTTGATAATCCTAGTGGTAGGTATGTTAGCCCTGCCATACATGAGTGATAGAATCCTCTTAAGAATTATTTTTAAAGTTAATAATGCTGTTAATTCTCTTCCTCAAATATCTTAGTAGTCGATATTTTTTCTTTTCCTTTTTTACTTGGTGGAGCACAGTGACCCTCACCTGTAGTACCAGCTACTCAGGAGACTGAGGCAGGAGTATCCCTGGAACCCATTAACTTAAGTCTTTAGCATGCTGTAAATGTGCCTGTGAATAGCCACTGAACTCCAACCTGGGAAACACAGCAAGAACTAGTCTCTGAAAAAAAAAAAGTAACATATATAAATGCTAATTCTAATATATGATTTCCTATTTAGGCATCAAATATTTACCAGCCCTCAGTAAACATGGTAGTTATATTAGATATTAAATATAACAATGACTATCCATTTGAAAAGAATAAAAATGGAGCCAAGCAATTTATAGGTAGAGATATATATATAACAAAATTTGTAATAGTAATAAAATATTTTATTCAAATAGCAAAAAATAAAAAATGTTCAAATAGATAAAAGACGGAGTTACAAAAGGAAATTTCTAAGTCTTTCTCTTTAAAATATTTATTTAGAATAATTGATGAGTAAAAAACCATATATATATACACACACTGTACAACATGATGTTGGATATATGTGTGTGTATATATATATACACACACACACACATTGTGTACCTCACATGCATGTCATTTCTTTGTTGTAAGAGCACTTAAAATCTGCTTTCATAGCAATTTTCAAGTNTTTTTTTTTTTTTTTTTTTTTTTTTTTTTTGAGACAGAGTCTTGCTCTGTTGCCCAGAATAGAGTGCAGCGGTGTGATGTTGGCTCACTGCAACATCCACCTCCTGGATTTAAGTGATTCTCCTGCCTCAGCCTCCTGAGTAGCTGGGATTACAAGCACACACCACCATGCCCAGCTAATTTTTGTATTTCTAGTAGAGATGAGGTTTCATCATGTTGGTCAGGCTGGTCTCGAACTCCTGACCTCATGATCTGCCCACCTCAG
Organism: Rhinopithecus bieti; assembly: GCF_001698545.2. NCBI lineage: Eukaryota > Metazoa > Chordata > Mammalia > Primates > Cercopithecidae > Rhinopithecus > Rhinopithecus bieti. The sequence goes on from NW_016806197.1 coordinate 89,033, forward strand.
CCTCCCAAAGTGCTGGGATTACAGACATGAGCCACTGCGCCCAGCCCCGAATTTTAAACATATAACTTGAATGAATTTACAATTCATTAGAACATATATTTAATTGTAAGTATTCTATTTCATGTTGAAGAGGCTTACTGTAATATTAAAATATTGTTAGTTATAAGGGAATAAGATATAAAACATATTATAGTAAGCTAATGTTTATCACAAAAAATTATTAACACAATTTTGAGAAAGGCTAGGTTTTTAACATTAGAGAATTGTGTAAATAAATTAACATTATAAGCTGAAATGCTTAACATTGAAGAATATTGATTCAGTTAAATTAAATGAAAAAATAGTTTGAGACATTACTTGGTTTTATATAAAATCACACATATAGGAACACAAAAAGAATATTAGAAAAATACATTGCTATATTAACTGTGGTCACCATGAATGTGAAAGAGATTGCTGGTTTTCCCTTATCACTCTTTATTCTCCTTCCACTTTATCATAAAAATGCAAGCAAGTGTCCATTCAGGATACACACTTCGTGTCTGAATCTTACTGTAGCTACGAGACAGTATGTCTAACTGGCAGTTTTTCAGAACCTTCTTTAAGAAAGTTCAGAGTGATTGTTTGCTCTCTTTTTTTGTCCGCTTTATTTTCTGTCACCTAGGATGCGGATGTTATCATCTTGGAGTACAATGAGGTCAAAGTTATTTGTGGCTGAGCACCAACACAGTTAAAACCTAGATCCCTGACAGCATGGGGCGAACTGCTACATGTGGGTGAAATAAACTTCCACCTTGTTTAACTCACAAGAGATATCATCATTGGCCCCCACACCTAATTCTGAGTATGCAATAAGAATACATGCAATTTTTAAATTTACATTGACCTTTTGTATATTGTCTAGATTATTGTTAATAATTTAATTATAAAATATAAATGAATAATTCATATTATTTTAAATAATGTTCTAAGCTCAAAATCTCATATAATACTATTTGTCTACAGTATGAACTCATATCCTGTGAAAAAAAGAAAACATGTAAATTCCCTTAAACTTCTTGAATTTTGACATTATTTTAAAATAATGTTTTCTTACCAATACTAATTGAATTATTTTAATATGAATATCCCCTGCAATCACGATTATTGTTTTACTTGATACTGTCTCTCTTAATGATTTTCATGATACATTTTAATTTTTTGCATAAATTGCTAAACAATGCACAATAACTCAAAACATATATGAAAACAGCTTTTCTAGAAAATAAAAACATTCCTTTTGCTATATTATGTGAAAATATTTTTTATTTTTTAACAATTTTGAAACATTTTACAATATTGTAATATCATGTCAGTGTAAAATTAATAAAATATGCTTAGGTCTTATCAATTGCAAGCTGATTACTTTTGATTCTCATATTTAAATTATAATTTGATTTAGCTTTAAATATCCGTAACTTTATTATTTTAAGTTTGTAGTTTCTGTTCTTTCATATTAATTCTTTTTAAACTTAATTATGAAAATTAAAAGAAAGAATACTTGGTCTAGGTATGCTCACAGCATGAGCGGTTAAGTGCTTCTTTCAGGTGACTGATATTACAAAGCATGTTTTCAGTGGAAATTTATTAATCTCCCACTGTCTGGCAGCTGTGATGTGGGGCTGAAAATGCACAAATTAAAACGGTACCATTTACACGTACTCTTTAGACTCATGACATATTCAGAAGGGCACTCTTATTAAGTTTATGTCACGATACATTTTGCATTACATCATCACAAATTTAACTCCTTCCTTAATTCCAAGAAATTAAGCACAATTAGCCATGTATTAGGTTTAAGCCAATACATAATTATGGATCCTCTATCAGATCAATCATGCTACATTTCTTATTTAAACCTGAATGTTTTGAGCAATGTATAAATGTTGAATTAGCAAAATTAGTAAATTAAATTATTAAAAAACTAAATAAATAGTCCACTTTCTCATAAGTTGGTAGTATTTACTGAAAGGAAGTGTTTTGTGATTAGGGAAATGTTACTTTCATCCTCTAATTTTCAGATCAAAAGAACTGTAATTCTTAACATTTAAATTGAAATTGCTGGAAGTAAGTTTATTTAGTTCTTAGTGATATAATAATTGTATATACTTATGGGGTATGTGTGATATTTTGATACATGCATATGACATATAATGATCAAATTAGGGTATATAGTAAATCCATCGACTCCAATATTTATTATTGGTTTTGTTGGACACTTAAAATCTTCTAGGTATTTGCAAATTTTATGCAGCATCGTACCCTAGAACTTAAAGTATAATAAAATAAATAAAATAAATAAATAATACAATAAATAAATAAAAGATCAGATCAGTGTTTTCCTGGGAGTAAGGAAAGGAAAGGATGAGAGGAACTGATTACCAAAAGAGCCTCAAAGAAACTTTTGGAGAAACTTTTGATACAATAAATATTAACTCAAGTCACCCCTGCTGTGCTCTGACACTAGATCTTATTCCTTCTATCGTTGTTTGTACCCATTAACCACCCTTACTTCATTTTCCTCCCTACACCAACCACTTCTCCTAGCTCCTCTGATAACCTACCATTTTACTCTCTACCTCCATGAGATCAACATTTTTGGTCTACCACATAGGAGGAAAAGCATGCGCAAAGAAAAACATCATCAGTGTAAAGAAACGATCTCTGGGAATGGAAGAAAATATTTGCAAAATGTTCATCTAATAAATGATCTAATATTAATATCCGAATATGCGGAAACTCATAACAACAGAAATAAAACCAATCCATAAAGTGGCAAAAGATCTGACAGATATTTTTCAAAAGATGACATGACAAATGGCAACAGGTATGTGGAAAAACCGACTCAACATCATAATCATCAGGGAAACACAAATGACAAACCACAGTGAACATCATCTCACCCAATTAGAATGGGCTATTTAAAAATAAAAACAGAATAAAACAATGGTGGAGAATGCTGAGAAACGAAGTATCTATACTGTTGGTGGGGAATGTAAATGTAGAAGAGCCATTTTGTGAAACCAGTAATGGAGGTTTCTTAAAAACCTAGAAATTAGAACTAGCATAACGATCTGGCAATCCCCCAATACTGGTATTTATTCCAAAGGAAAAGAAATCATAGACAATAGTAATATATTACCCCCATATTTATTGGATCGGTAAGTTTTAAAGGAAAACTGTTAGATTCCATTTTATAAAGTCTCTGGTATTCAATTGGAAAGGATAATGGATAGTCTTAAAATACCTATACTTTTGGAAATATTTTAAATCAAAGAGAAAGTAACACTCCAAGTCTGCTATGTCTTTTGCACAAAAACAATGAGGTTTGTAAATTTTGTGGCATTTTGCCAGGACAAGTGGAACCTACTTGCGCCTTGCTTACATTTGAAAAGTTTGATAATCCCTAGTGCTAGGTATGCTGTAGCCTGCAAATAACATAATGATAGAATCCCTCTAAGAATTATGTTTTAAAGTTAATAATGCGTTAATTCCTCTTGCTCAAATATCTAGCTAGCGATATTTTTCTTTTCCTTTTTACTTGGTGGAGCACAGTGACCTCACTGTAGTTACCACTTACTCAGGAGACTGAGGCAGGAGTATCCCTGGAACCCATTTAACTTAAGTCTTTAGCATGCCTGTAAATGTGCTGTGAATAGCCACTGAACTCCAACCTGGGAAACACAGACAAGAAACTAGTTCTGAAAAAAAAAAGTACATATATAATGCTAATTCTAATATATGATTCCTATTTATGGCATCAAATATTACAGCCCTCAGTAACATGGGTAGTTTATATTCACGATATTAATATAACAATGACTATCCAATTGAAAGAATAAACAATGGAGCCAAGCAATTTATAGGTAGAGATAATATATAAAAATTTAATAGTATAAAATATTTTATTCAATAGCAAAAAATAAAAAATGTTCAAATAGATAAAAGACGAGTTACAAAAGGAAATTTCTAAGTCTTTCTCTTTAAAATCATTATTTAATAATTGATGAGTAAAAAACCATATATATACTACAAAAAATGATGTATGGATATATGTGGTGTAATATAATATATACACACAGCACACACATTGTGTACTCACATGCAAATCTTTCTGTTGTTGTAAGAGCACTTAATAGCAATTTTCAGTAAATTATATTAACTGTTGTCGCTATGATATATATGGCAGATCTTTTGAAATTTTTAGAAATAATATATGGAGTACACATATATTTTATTTACACAGTTTTTTTTTACCTCCACTGCAACACTTTTTTATGACTTCTATTTTTCAGTCCCTTGTCTTCAGAAAAATAACTATTACAGCAATGCAAAGTAAGCAATGTGCCTTAGATTTTAACTTTCAAAGTGAACTCCTGAAACTTCTTTGTTTAGTGAAAGTAACCAAAAGAAACTGCCAAAATCATCCACAATTCCCCACTCTCAGCAACAGCATTAGGCTTGACTAAGCTGGGAAAGGAAATAGCAGAGAGGAAAGGGCAGAGCAAAGAAGGGTGATGTGGAGTCTCAGCAAAGGGATCCTACACCCTGTCTATTTCCTGAAGTTGAACCCACCAGACTGGATTCTGGAACACCAGTTCAGACACTGGAACACTTGTGCCTTTTCCCACTTGTGCTCTGGAAGGGTAGTAAGCCCTGGGTAGAAAACCTTCTCTCTCTCATGGTATGGGGGCTTAAAGTAAAGATGGCAGAGGGGTGCCTGGGTTCAAGGAGAGAGGAGCTTAATTTCCATGTATTCTGAGATGAGCAGAGAAGTGGGTAAGAGAGAGAAGGACAGAGCCACTGGCCTGGAAGAGTTTTATGCTAGCAGAATGAATCCTGTAAGCCATAGACAAGTGGAACTGGCTGCTTCCAGAAGACACCATCATGAAGGATGCTGATGATGTCAGCCAGCACCTCTGCAGAGAAGGGCTGACAATCACTGTTACCTTTTCAGAATATAAGCCCTATTTAGGTAGGATGCTGCTGTATTCCCAGGGCCAACCACACGGTCCACACTCAATAAATATTTGTTGATGAATAAATGCATAATATATTAGCATGGGATATGGAGTCTGCTGAGCCTGTATTTGAATCCAGAATTTCACTGCTTACTAGCTGTATGTTCTCAGTTCAATCATAAGTAAAATGCAAATAATTCCTTCCTCAACAATAGGCTCATGAATATAAAGAATTTCTTACAGAATTGGGCACGTCTAGATACTCAAAAATAACAGGTTTAATACACTGTTGGAAATTTATGAGAACTTTTCATAATAGTAACTTTGAGAGCTAGATGGATGTAATTACTTGGGCAATGAATTTCTGATTAGAAAATCCACAAATATTTGAACCTTTATAGTTTTTTCCCCCCAATGTTGCATAGAGGAAAATGGTCTCATCAGAGACTAGAAACAGATAAACCAAAAGACAAAGCTTGAGTAAAGAATGCATACATGTATAAACATGACATCAAAAATCACAATCATATGTTTAGTTTGGTACCTGGGTAAAATCATTTCTAATTCACTGACTTTTCTAACCAATAAGCAGCTACACCTCTGAAACCCCCTGACTCCCAAGCTGCCACTTACTGACACAAACACACATCAGCCCACGTTAGCATGCCCTTGCCAGGATACCTGTGGGATTGTGCTGCATAGCCTGAAGTGAAAGACAAACATGAGGCCTGGAGCAACATTTCTTGATTAACAGTACACAGTCCTTTAAAGAGATCACATAAACTTTTATCTGAAACATGGCTTGGAACATCTAAGCTAAAATCCGTTGCTGTGAGAGTTCATTCAACTTTGGTAAATTCAATGTGTGATAGATAATAACCTCTGTCCTGTTTAATACTAGATTCCCTATTTCTGACGGCAGTAAATAATCCTTACCTTTCTTTGGTGAACAGTTGCTTCATCCCAAAGCCCAACACCATGTGTGAAAACATTTTAGTAAAGGATTTTCAAGTAAACCTCACAGATCATGAAGATCTGACTTTGTCAGTGATTGCCTTGGGCTATCTTCCGCGAGCTTTCTGTTTTTCGCATTTTCTTGTGGGGTTGTCATTATCTAACATTTGTAAATATTTCAGAAATGTGAACTGTACTTAATTCAATTGTAAATGCTATAGAGCTAAGGAATCTAGCTGGTATCTACAGCTTTGAAGAGGATGCATGATCATTAAAATTATAATCAATCCATTTTCCTTTCTCCTAATATTTTTCCTATACTGTAACATGTTTTGATACAATACTTCAACATTATAAAATGACAATGTGATCTTAGGAAAACTTTACAGGACTTTTGAAAAAAAAAACTGGGAAAACTGCTTGGCTTTCCTTGCCTTTTCACTGCTATGGTTTACCAAATGCTCCAAGGCGTCATGTTGCCTTAAGTGCTGTCCGAGAGCGTATTGATTTCCTTCCTCAGGCTGGCTACTCTCACCTTTTGACATCAAATGGGCTATATTGAAGAAGCACCAAATGTAGTTTGCAATCCACCATAGAGAAGGCATGAGAAAATATCCATCATTTAAAAAAACTAGTGTCTACATATACACACTCATGTGATGGGCCTATTCTTAAAGACTGTATAATAAACTGCTGAGAATATTCTTGTATTATTTTTGACCAGATCTCTGAATAGTAAGCACTTCGTTGTGAATTTATAGCATTAAGAATAAAAATAGAACAACTTTCTTTCCTATGAATAGCTTCTATTCCATTTGAGAACTATTTCATTGGTTAATATGACTACTTCTGCTTTTTGAAGGGCTCTCTATACACAGAATAAAGCATTGATGAGCTGATTGTAAAACACGGTGATGTTGAGGAAAATAAAACATCTTAAAAGGAGAAATAGTCCATATTCCTGTATAGGAAGTCTCAATATTGTTCACATGTCAGTTCTTTCCATCTTTATTTAACACAATCCCAATCAAAATCCTAACAAGTTATTTTGTGAAAATCTAGTGTCTAATGTTTATATAGAAAGTCAAAAGATCCAGAATTAAATATAATGATGATAGAAAAAAGGAAGATATGGGCAATGTCCCCAAGCTATAAGAATCTGAAAACTCCCTGTATAACATAGTTTGGATTTGATTCTAATGCATGAGCTTAGTGCAACAGATATAGATAGATACCTACAGATGTACTTCTATATCTATACATATATATGTGTGTGTGTGTGTGTGTGTGTGTGTGTGTGTGTGTGTGTGTGTATGGCTACAAGATTCTAAAGAAACCTGGAGGTTGGGGGTTGAACAGAAGAAAGGAGTAATACATATACATTATTCTGTAAGAAGTATCAGAAAATGGGCGGGGCATGGTAGCTCATGCCTATAATCCCACCATTTTGGGTGGCCGAGGTGGGCAGATCACTTGAGGTCAGGAGTTTGAGATCAGCCTGGCCAGTATAGTGAAACCCCATCTCTACTAGAAATACAAAAATTATCTGGCCATGGTGTTGTATGCCTGTAGTCCCAGATACTGGGAAGCTGAGGCAGGAGAACTGCTTGAACCCAGAAGGTGGAGGTTGCAGTGAGCCAAGATTGTGCCACTGCACTCCAGCCTGGGCGACAGAGAAATATTTAGTAAAAAAAAAAAAAAAAAAAAAGAAATATATATGTATGAAAACTATTGAAAAGAATTGAATGTGTGGTATTAAGAAAAGAAGAAAATTGGTATCTCATCTAGTATCATAGTTGGTTTCATGCTGCTTTCTTATGGATCCATTACTGTGGGAGAAAATAACATTTCCCCCTAAGTGAAATCATAAAAACAGCCAGAGCCTTTTTATTTTAAACATTCTTTCAAAACACGCAAAAAACAGGTATTAGAAATTATGAGAAAATTTGGAAGTATATTTTTCTTTTACTCTGAAGTAAACAGTTGAAATCCATACATTCATAGCCTGCTACAAAATACTTCTCAACTTCAATGAGTTGGTGGTCTATGTTGGATCCCACTAGACTGGTGTCCATTAGAGCAATTAGTTCTTATTAGCACACTTATTGTCAAGGTTTTATGAGATCCTGAGAATGGATGGGCAGAAAAAATAATCCCTTTGTCTCCACTAGTGCTGAACCCTCCAGAAGAGAAGATTGAAAGATTATTATGAATCTGTGAGGTAATTTCACTGCCACTAGCCCATTGGCAGCAGTAGCAGAGATCTGTCTCCTGATTCCTGCCTACAGCTCTCATGAGCATTATCTTCATTCCAGAAATGGAAAATAAGCATGGTATGTTCTTCCATTTGTTTGTGTCCTCTTTTATTTCGCTGAGCAGCGGTTTGTAGTTCTCCTTGAAGAGGTCCTTTACATCCCTTGTAAGTTGAATTCCTAGATATTTTATTCTCTTTGAAGCAGTTGTGAATGGAAGTTCATTCATGATTTGGCTGTCTGTCTGTCTGTTACTGGTGTATAAGAATGCTTGTGATTTTTGCACATTAATTTTGTATCCTGAGACTTTGCTGAAGTTGCTTTTCAGCTTAAGGAGATTTTGGGCTGAGATGATGGGGTTTTCTAAATATACAATCATGTCATCTGCAA
>NW_016806197.1:100080-120299 GCF_001698545.2 Rhinopithecus bieti
TTCATTCTTTTTTCAAGATTTTTAGTTTCTTTGCGCTGGGTACGTAATTCCTCTTTTAGCTCTAAGTTTGATGGACTGAAGCCTTCTTCCCTCAACTCGTCAAAGTTATTCTCCGTCCAGCTTTGATCCATTGCTGGTGATGAGCTGCATTCCTTTGGAGGGGGAGATGCGCTCTTATTTTTTGAATTTCCAGCTTTTCTGCCCTGCTTTTCCCCATCTTTGTGGTTTTATCTGCCTTTGGTCTTTGATGATGGTGATGTACTGATGGGGTTTTGGTGTGGGTGTCCTTCCTGTTTGTTAGTTTTCCTTCTAACAGTCAGGACCCTCAGCTATAGGTCTGTTGGAGATTGCTTGAGGTCCACTCCAGACCCTGTTTGCCTGGGTATCAGCAGCAGAGGCTGCAGAAGATAGAATATTGCTAAACAGCGAGTGTTCCTGTCTGATTCTTGCTCTGGAAGCTTCATCTCAGGTGTGTACCCCACCTTGTGAGGTGTGGGGTGTCGGTCTGCACCTCAGTTGAAAATGCAGAAATCACCTGTCTTCTGTGTTATTCGCGCTGGGAGCTGGAGACTGGAGCTGTTTCTATTCGGCCATCTTGCTCTGAGTCCAATTTTAAGATAATTTAAACTAAAATTTGAATTGCTTTCTTAACTCTATATAGTTTGGGGTGTATAATATTAAATAAATACAATACAGTAGGTAGTCATATTAACCAATGAAATATATATGTACATATATGTACATATATATGTAATACATATATAATACATACATAGAGATATGTATACATATCTTTCTGTCTATATACACAACCATGTGTATATATGTTTGTGTGTATATACATGTTTATATGGGAGAATTGTTAGAAATAGCAAAAAAATGAAATGGTTGGCAATAAACTAAATATTGACCCTCAATAGACACTATACTATTTACTGTGTAATCACTAAGATAATGAATTGTTGGTGTATGTATTAAAGTAGAATCATGTTTACATTATAATAAGTGTAAAAATTCTATAGTAAAGTTATGAAAATAGCACATGACTGAAGAAAGAAGTCATTTGGTTTCCTCTTTATGTTCTTATGCAGTCTTATAATTATAAAACTACATTTCAGTGAAAAACACAGAGTAGACTCTCTTAAATTCAATTATGAACAAGTTGAGAAATAAGCTAATGAACAAACAAATGGTATAACTAAAGATTGGCAACATCAGCAAGAACATCAGAATTTTAAACAATATGACTTGGTATATTTTCTACATTGCTGAATGTATTCAATATGAGATATTCAAGAATGGAGGTGCTGCCTTGTAAATGTTTAAAAATAGTATTTTTTTCTTTCAAAATATTTAGTGTCTACAATTCATCAGTGAAGCAAGTAAATCATGGCTTCTTCAAGTGCAAGGATCGAAACCAATTACCATTAGTGACCATCGGGTGCAGCCGATCCTTTCTGTCCTGTTGCCTGAATCTCAATGATCTCCCAAGTGTGCCCATGCAATTTAACAGAAAGATCAATATACCACAGCAGTTAGCAGCAGCTCTCTTGAAGTGCTTCACAAAACATGCTACATTTCTCTACCGAATAAATGTCAAAACATTCCAACAGCTACAATTCTTGGGAGAAATCGTTCTTCTGAAACATTATTGACATACTTTAACCCACATTTCCCGCTGCTCGCAGGCTTCCTACTGGCCAGTCAATTCTGATTTGGCAAGAGCCACATCGACATGTGTACCCTGCTGACTTCTCAGTTGGTGTAAAAGATATCAGAATCTGGTAGATAGGTCTTGGGGTTCCAGGGTCAGTGGTCTAATGCTGACCCAAGGTCAAGGTGATGGCAACCTCTCTCCAGAGACTTGGCTTCATTTCTAATATGCCCTTGAAACCGATCAATATCATCACAGAGCTTGCCTTCCTAAGCATAAAAGACCTCCTGATCTAAAGGCTTTTGAGTTACTTCTGGCAAACCAAAAGCTTAAAAGCTGTGTCGGTGCATAGTGGAGCAGACTTTATTTCTCACTTCTTTGAGATGCTGACAGTGATTATAATTCTTCAAATGTATCTAGGAACTATGATATATGTCACATATATTTATATATGTATATATGAGAGAAAAACATAAATATATTTTCATTACATGAGTTATTTTTTGTTAGTTCACATCAGAAGCTCTCACATTGTGGCCACATTAGTCTAATTTTCATATAATGCTCTGATGTTTTTGAGAAGTTTTTCGTAGTTGCTAAATGGATATTTTTCTGTGATGTTTGTTTTGTTTTCCTATGTTTTATGTCCTTTATTACAACTCCTTCCCTCCAGTCTTTCTGTAGACTATTTTATTTGGAAATACGAAGATCTTCCAGCGTGAGAAACATTTCAGCATAAGTATGAGGAGAAAACCATTGCAGTCGGGATAAGTTTTATTTTTCTGTATGTAACAAGGACCCATTAGGGCTGTCAACCGGCTTAATGACCCTGGAGGTGTCACTGCTGTTGGGCAATAATGAAAATAGTTATTCAAATGAAATAAGGTATATCAACTATTATTCCACCGAAATTTATTATTTAAAGATTTTTGAAAACCAAGCATAATACTATTTACCTAGATTAAGCTGTAACTTCCAAATAACACCTTAGTTTTACTGACTGTAACACCTTAGTTTTACTAATTCAGAAAGTTGTAACAGGTTCGGTGAATTGACTGTTGCATTTGACTTTTCACACAGCTCTGCTGGTAGTGTTTACTGGGTCTACACTTAATATAGATTTATTCAGTGTTAGTTAATAAGAAAGAAGAGATCTTCACAAAAAATAAAGTATTATCTTTTTTTCTTTCAGGTACAAAATTATTTTATGGAGTAAATAAATGTATATAATTGTTAAACATCCAGCAATTGCCATGGAAATATTAAGACTCTTTGACTTAATTTTTCTCAACAAATATCAGCAATTGCAGTTTCAGTGATACATTTTTCATTGACTCCACTTAAAATTACACACTCTTGTAAGCAAACAAGAGCCTCCTAATATTACCCATTATTAATTAATAGACCCTGAAGATAAGATATAAAGGCAACATTTTCATAATTCTTTTTTATTACCCTTTTCTCAGGACATTTTCAAACACAGGATTTAATATAAAATGGAAAATTACATGAAGTTTCAAATATAACTTCCTCATGTAGGCAGTAACTAGATATCTCAGAAAAAGATCAACATCACCTCTCTCTTTTTTTTCAAATGCACATGCACACACAATCAATGATACTGTAAATAACTATTTTATATATGTATTTTAGGTTATGAAAACATATTATTGAGGTAACGTGCAAGAATTACATACAGCCACTATGTCACCAACATGACATGAGATTAATAATACAATAATAACCAAGATAGACGTTACCACACCTACTCACAAATATACACACAAAAAGTGTCTTTGACTTAAATTCTGAGCCCTAGTCGTTAGCCAAAGATTTAATTATTGTAATTCTGTATTAGCTAAGTCTTACACTTCTATAAAGAAACACCTGATACTTCGTAATTTATGAAGACAAGACGTTTAATTGGCTCACGGTTCTACCAACTGTACAGGAAGCATAATGCTGGCCATTTGCTCGGTTTCTGGGGAGGCCTCAGGAAACTTATAATCATTGTGGAAAGCAAAGGGGAAGCAGGCATGTCTTACATGGTGGGCACAGGAGGAAAAGAGAGAGCAGGGAGGTGCTACACACTTTTAAACAACCATATATCATGAGAACTCACTCTCAAGTAGCACAGGGAGGGGTGTGGGGGGCTGTTAAACCATTAGAAGCCACTGCCATGCTCAAGTCACCTCCCACCAGGCCCCACCTCCAACACTGAGGATTACAATTGAACACGAGATTTGGGTGGACACGCAGATCCAAACCATATCAAATCTTATGCAGTTTGAAAATTTCTTAAAATCACATGTGTTAGATAAATTGCCAGTCTTATTCTATAACCTGGAAGAAAATGAAATCTAGCCTATTTTAGAAGAAGATTCTTATGATTAATATATTAACATTCATACATATTTTGTGTTCCATATTTTTAAGTATTTTGAGGGCAAGTTTATTTTCTCCTCTATGCTGTACAAAATATATCTTAATTATATGTTATGCCCCTTATGAATGCTTACTACCTTTGACATCGCCTTTGAAAATCTAAATAGCCATTTCTTGAATGTTCACATTACATGTTTTATACCAGTTAATTTTCATATCACATTTTGAAGTAGATATCTTAACATTCTATATCAGGAGGTTGTGAAAGTTTAAGAGATTATTGTCTATACACTTTTCTTCGTTTTTTTTTTTTCTTCTTTTTTTTTGAGACGGAGTCTTGCTCTGTTGCCCAGGTTGGAGTGCAGTGGGGCGATATCAGCTCACTGCCACCTCTGCCTCCCAGGTTCAAGTGATTCTCCTGCCTCAGCCTCCAAAGTAGCTGTGTGCCACCACACCTGGCTAATTTTTGTATTCTTCGTAGAGATGGGGTTTCACCATGTTGGTGAGGCTGGTCTCAAACTCCTGATTTCATGATCTGCCTGCCTCGCCCTCCCAAAGTGCTGGGATTACAGGCGTGAGCCACCACACCTGGCCTTATATTTTTCTTTTATAGAGACAAGTTTTTGCTATGTTGCCCAGGCTATTCTTGAATTCCAGAGCTCAAGCAATCTGCCCACCTAGGCCTCCAAAGTGCTGGGGTGCTGGGATTACAAGTGTCAGCCACTATACCCAGCCATATTATTGTATATTTAGTTTCTAAGCTCAAGGCTGTCTTAACCCAAAGCCTATCCTGTTAAGCAATATACTATTCTCATGCCACCTCACCAAGAGTAGCTGAAGGTGATGGGGTCATGGCCATCAGAAAGGAGAATTCTTAACAAAGGGAATTGATGCCTTATTTATCAGGTTTGGAGATGGCAGTAAACTAGGCAACTATCATGACAGTAAACTAGGCAAAGTATTAGTGAAATATACAGGTAGAATAAAGTCTTTCAGAATAAAAAAAGGATGGCTTAGCTCGCATGTACCCTTTCTTAGGAAGCTACTGCAACGCTCAGTAAACTGAAGAAAGGGAAAAAAAACAGAGTATGGTGACCAGGATAGGAGTAAAGAGAAGCCTTGAGTTGACAGCTGTCCAGGAGGTCCAGAGAGCAACCTGCACACACTGGTTTTGTAAGACAGGGCTGAGAGAAGGCTCCTGCATGGGGCAGGGTTCCCGCAGGATTCCATGATGATCTGTTGGATCATTTAGAGCACGGTCATTTAGAGTGAAATTGGTTAATAGGTACAAAACTACAATTAGAGAGTTCAAGGAGTTCTAGATTTCAGTAAGTTCTAGAGTTCAATAGCCCAGTAGAGTGACCGTAGTTAACAATAATATTTTTGCATCTTTTAAAACAGATATACAAGAAGGTTTGGAATGTTCCCAAATTCAAAGATTAAATTAAAGATTGATGAATGTTTGAGTTGATGGATATCTCAATTACTCTCATTTGATGATTACATATTATATGTGTGTATCAAAATATCACATGTGCCTCTAAAATTTATACAATAATTTTATCAATTGTAAAAAATAAAATTAAAGAAAATTATTAATTAAAACAAAACATTGAAGTGAAACAGCAGGAGGTACATAATAAAATATAATAAAATTAAAATAGCAACTACTGTATGGAAAACATTGAAGAAAACTGTACTCATAATAGAACTTGGGTCAAGTATGAGTAACATTAATATTATCATAGGAATGTTACCATCTACAATATATTTTATATAACATTATGATTATTAGGGCTATAAAGTTAAAGAAAACAAAGGGTTTCCTTTCACACAAAAGTGATAAAAAATAATATAAAATGTATAATTCAAGTAATAAAAAGATGCCACATATTTAGGAATACTATATCCTCAAGCAATTCGCTCACAAAACACCCACATACACACACAGCTTAAAGGATCCAACGTGTTTACGTCTAAGAATCAGTAAGTCATCTGTATATTATCATAATCCTCTTAGTTATTGTTTATGGCTAGGTTCCCTAGGAGCACAGCCTGAGATAGGGATTTCAGGGCACAAGCTTTATTAAGAGAACATTCCTCTGCAAAAAGAAATAAGGGAAGTAGGATAGAGTAAGCAAAGGATGTCTTAGCTGGGAGGCACTTTGGACAGATCCCACTGGGAGCACTGGATGTAACCTCACCACATGGTGATCCCTGCTTGAGGCAGAGGACCTTCTGGACCCTTTGTCAACCAGTCCCAGTCTGCAGGCTGCCCTTGTTGGGGAATTGAGGAGTGAACTTGGCCAGAATTGTTGTTCTGAGAAGGGTAACAGCTGTGATCCATTAGCAGCCAGAAATACAGTGGCTGGGGGAGGTCTGCCCTGGACTGGGAAGGGAGTCTGGGTGCCACAGGAACATCTACTGGAGCACAATGTAATTTTAAAAATTATATGCCTATGCATTTGTTTTATTTACTTAAAATTAATCTTAAACAAAAATAGATGTGTATTATAAATAACAACACTACGTGTTAAACAAGAATCAAACATGATTTTTAGTTGATTTTGAAGTTCATATGTTTAAAGAGTATTGTGTAGCACCAACAGCATGATTGATTTCATTTCCATCCCATTTTCTTGAGAAGTTGGAGGTGGTCTGTCCTAAAGTGCTTCATGTAGGTTACAAGTCAAAGAACCAATACTGCAAGGTGACAGGATTGAATACTTAAAAGGGTAAAGTGCAACGGTAAGGCACTCAAACACCTGCCATTTAAGAGACAGGTGAAGAAACTGGCGGTGTTTTGCCTGGAAAGGTTTACGAGAGATAGGATAGCTAATAATACTTCAGTTATCTTTCTATGATTTCAAAGGTTTTCAACATGAAAACAGTGAATATTATGGGAAACATATTTTAACTTAAGCTAAGAAGAGGTTGTCTGACACTACCCCTGTGGCAGGGGTCTCATATGTACACAGGTCAAACAAGTTAATGATGGAGAATCAATGACAGAATGCAACCATGGGAAGCAGGAAGGTTCGTTCTAGGTAGCCTCTAAGGCAACTTCCCACTTTGGGTGTCAACAACCCAATGATATTTGTATAGAAGACAATTATGATGAGAAGGTGATCCTATTAGGCCAATTCATCTTAAATATTCGGTGATGCCATAAAACTCTCTTTGATACTTTTTTATCTTTCTAAAACATTTAATAAAGAAATTCTGGGCCTGCTGCAGTAACTCACACCTGTAATCCCAGAAATTTGGGAGGCTGAGGTGGGTGGATCATGAGGTCAGGAGTTCAAGACCAGGCTGGCAAAGATGATGAAACCTGTTTCTACCAAAAGCAACAAAAAAATTAGCCAGGCACGGTGGCAGGTGCCTATAATTCCAGGCACTCTGGAGACTGAGGCAGGAGAATTGCTTGAACCCAGGCAGCAAAGGTTGCAGTGAGCCGAGATGGCGCCACTGCACTCCAGCCTGGGTGACAGAGTGAGACTCTGTCTCAAAAAAGAAAAAAAAGAAATTCTGTAGGATTCCACTCTTTCTGCCCACAAGTGGTAAAACCACAGAAACTATATTATTTGGCACATAATATAGAGGGCTTTGCAAGTTCCTAAACACGCTTTTGGGAGGTGATGACATGGCTTTGAATGAGACCAAGAAGGGCCTTCTGTCTTGCATTCTTTGGCTCATCAGGCAGTCCACAAGGAAAAAAGAGATATTCTCATCAAGCCCAAAAAAGAATTAGAATTATGAATTCCATGTCAAGACCATTCACAATAAATAAATAAAAATAATAAAGATGTTTGAAGTAAGAGGCACAGCACAGATAAATATGTTGTCTATCATGCTGTATAGCTTATCCAACCAAGCATTGTGAGAATTTTATTTGAATGCTTATTGTAAATTATCTTTTGTAATTTAAAATATTTTAGTGACCAAAACACTTTAAAACCTTTAAAATCTTTGTTTTCATGGATGGAGTGGTAGGCCCACATGGTGGGGTAGAATTTCAAGGGGTATGAGTAAAGGCAGAGAATGGTCAGTTTGACAGTGGCAAGCTAACTCTCACCATTTGTTAGTTCAATATTGGGTTAAAAAACAAATAACTCTAGTGTTGTCCTGGGCAAAGGAGGCTTGCGTTCTCCAGTTTGTTAAAGGCTCAGCTGTTCCCAATCAGACCCAGCCAATCACTTCCTACGTTGGTTGCCTGACTGACACGACTCAGAATAGTCTGTAAGTTCCATGAGGAAAAGAGTTTGGTTTTCATTCTTTTACTTTTCTCATCACCCAAACATCTGGATTATGCCTAGTAGGCACTCTTTTCACTTGAGGGGATAGAACAATGTCTTTCCTTCCATATTTAGTTTTTAAGGATGGTTTTTATAAGATTTAGCAAATGTTAGTCATTTTTAAAGTTATATTGGGACTAAATAAACCGGAAATATTATTCAACACATTCAGCTCATCTTGCTGAAGACTAGCACAAACATATTAGAAAAGATCATTTATTCTTTCCAGAATGATTAACTGCTGTCTTTATGGTTATATGATTTTTACTAGCTATTGAGGATTAGAATGAACTCACTGTCCATTCCCATATCCTCTCTGCCTGCTGCATTCTTGGAAGGGAGAGTCCACACATCTTATGCACGGTGTCACATATCATTACAACAATGGGTATGAGTGGAACAATTCACACACGTTGCTTATTTCCTAGGCATTCATAGGTCACTGGGCCTTTTTAGTTTTTAAAAAAGAGATATTATTTTAACAATTTCTTTCAAGTATCAATAAAGAGGGTTATTATTCCTCTATAGAGTTAATAGAGGGTAAAGTTGATTTACATCAAATGCTCAGAAGGGTGGTGCTGTAATGTTATCATATATCCAGAAAACGTGATTGAAATTGTCACATTATTTAATAATCAACACATGTGAAGCAGTATTTCAGCATGAAGTAAGAAGAATCATCAATCCACTTGCAGTCAAGACTATGTCTACAACAAATACTTGGAATGCATTAACTGTAGGTTAGCATTGGCATAAAGCTATACTTTGTTTTTTTGTTATAGTGAATTTTAGTTTCTTTTTTAAGTAAATCCATAAATTGTCCTTCCTACCTGAAAGATTGACCCAAAAGTACCATTCTAATAGATTTCTAAAAGAGCTGAAGGAAACACTGTGATCACATGACTAAGAAAACACGTTATATTTCCTTGAGAAATAAATAGAAAAAAATTCAAATGTTCCTTCTCCACCAGGTCAGCCTGCAATAATCTTTTCACAGACCAGATAGTTAAACATAAATGCAATATCAGAAACTTTAATTTTCTATAATTACAACATGTTTTAAATGAATCTAGTGTTTTAAAAAATCTATCAACAGAAAGACAAAATGGTGGATACCCATTTCCAAAGTCTTAAGGCAACAAATATGAGACTAAGCCCCTGACCAGGCTTAAGATTATGCTGAAGTAACAGCTGTCAATAGAATAAGAATGTTACAGAGCAATCAATGGGCTTGCTGTCTGTTGCACATAGAGGCCAATACCACAGCACTGTCTTTTGAGAAAAGATAAACTTTATTGCAAGTCAACTAACAAGGAGACAGGAAGAAACACTCAAATCTGTCTTGCCGAGTTGGAATTTGGATCGGGTTTTATACGTGTAGGGTAATGAGGTGAGATCTGATTGAATTTTGCAATGAGGTGATGTCAGGGTACGTGATATAACTACATCCTACCTTGGGGTAGTGCCAGAGCTTAATCTGATTGGATCCTGGATCCCAAACATGTCATGTTTACTTCTTAATTCAGTCTCCATTTCTTGGTTGGAGCACTTAGGTTCCATTCATGGTTGCACACTTGGTTCATCTGAGCATGCTCAGATTATACAAACTTCAACTTGGGGTCCATTGCAACTGAAAAACAACGCAGAGCTTTGTTACATAAAAGTTCAACTAGAATGGTCTGATGCAGTTACAGGAAGACTGTTTCTTAGCCATGGTTTCCTGAAAGCATAGCTGAAATAAGGTTTTACTCAGGGGATCTTCTCAGAGTTGTCCACCTGGGGTAATACAGGCAAAGGCTCTTACCAGCTGGCTCCCATCCCTATCCCAATGGCTGAGGTTGCCTCAGGGGCATGGACTCTCTCACACTTTCAGGGTGCACATGTGCAAATACCAAGGGTGTGGTGTTAAAGCAACCCAGAGAAGCCAGCAAGGAGTAAATGGCACAGTTTAGGTGCTCAAAACCATAGGAATAATGTACAGAATTGTTAGCCATATCAAAAGTAGGAATCAGGAAGAAGGCCATCAGTTTGTCATATACAGAGCCCAGAAATTTCACTTACTACCACCCCCTCTCACAGACCCTCCATGGAGAGTGAAAAATCCTCACTACACGGTCATCATACTGAAGTGTTCTATTACCCACGGGCAAGGCTCCCTGGGTCCAGATATCAGCTCTATAAACGGTTTTGTGACCTTGGACAAGTCATCTAACCTATTCCTACTGCAATTTCCTCATTATTAAAATCAGATAATTAAACTTACCTTACAGTGTTGCTTTAAGAATTAAGTTACTTAAAATATGCAAAGCAATTAGAGCAGTACCAAGGACATATAATCATTAAATACATATATATATCATCTATGAATTATAATGCATTTGTGTATTGATTAATCAGATTATCTAAGGTAATGCAAATAATATTTATCTTGAACTCATTGAAAGGATCAGGAAAAGGGAAGGTTTTCCACTTATTCATTGAAAGAAGACTTGAATAGGATGGTCAGGTAGGGTCTCCAGTTCTTCCAGACATGAGTATATGAGGGAAGGAAATGTACAATAAAAAAAGGGTGATGGAACTGAGGACACAAGCCTAATTTCTGAGCACAGAGCAATGATGTCAGGATAAGTTGGCATTTGGATAATTATTTTGCATGTATTCCATATTTGCTTTTCAAGACACCTCTATTACACCATTTAATATTGCTTATACCAGTTCCCAAACCAAACGATTCCCTTGAGGAAAAGTTTGCTTTTGTAGAAAAACAAAGAATAAGAAAGAAGAGGAGAGTTGCCTTCTCATCATGGCTGACAGCAAATTTGGAGTGAACTATTGTAGTAGGGATTTTCTGAGGAAACGACCTTTTATAACAAGATATAACTGACTATATATGTCTTGATAGTATACTTACATATGTTTTAGGGCCTACCAACTCCAAATATAATTCCAATGGGAAACTTTACCATACTGGGAACTTTTCAAAAAAGAGGACTTTCAGACCCCACCTATGACCCACTAAATCTGAATCTGCATCTCAACAAGGTTCTCATGTGCTGACTAAAGTTTCAGAAGTGCTAGTATAACGCATGTTGTTCAAAAATGAATTTTTTTGTTTTGAAATGGATGTCTATAAGCAAACATTTAACTTCTTAATTGCTGCTGAAGCAAAGTTAGGTGAACTTTCTCCACAAACATTCTAAAATACGCTCTGAATTTTATCTGCTCCAGTTTTCTCTCCTTCCTTACCAAACAGGAAACGACTTCAAAGATTCTCTTCAGTTTAAATTTTGCAACTCTGTCTACTTTTGCCATTCTTATACAATTGGGATGAGCCAGCAGTCTTTGTAACATATCCAGTGGGAATATTGGAAAGGAGGTATGGAAAGAAATAAAGATCAGAGACACACAAAAATGTATATTTTCATACCATTGTTTGATACAGTTTGGCTCTGTGTTCCCGCCCAAATCTCATGTTGAATTGTAATCCTCAGTGTTGGGGGAAGAACCTGGTGGAAAATGATTGGATCGTGTGGGCAGATTTCCCCCGTTGCTGTTTTTGTGATAGTGAGTGAGTTTTCACAAGATCTGGTTGTTTGAAAGTGTGTAGCACTTCCCCTTTGCTTCCTCTCTCCTGCCCTGCCATGGTAAGATGTGCTTGCTTCCCTTTCATCTTCTGCCATGATTGTAAGTTTCTTGAGGTCTCCTAACCATGCTTCCTGTACAGTCATATGGAACTGTGAGTCAATTAAATCTCTTTTCTTTATAAATTACCCAGTCTTAGGTAGTTCTTTATGGTAGTGTGAGAACGGACCCAACACCTCTTGATTTCCACTACATTATAATTTTTATAATTCTACTGTCCCTCTCATTTTTATACAGCTCCAAGAATAATGAATAGCAGCATAATTATATATTTATTTCTATTCATGAGCAGAGAGGCAAACAGAAGTCAAACTTACCTGTTTTGTTTTAATTTCCAAAATCAGCTTTACTCATATACTTACTCTCGTGCTATTTATTGACCTTTACTTTATACAGTTAGATGCATAGAACTAAACCTAATGATATTTTCCTATGGAGTTCTTTATGACCTTGATATGTATGCAAACTCTTGCCCACTAGTGAACTCTGCCCTTTGTAATTCTGATAAACAGACTTATAATGCAAACTCCTGCTTCGCTTATTAATTTCTGAAGAATAAATCAAAATGATGAGCATGAGCTATTTTCCCAGTGTTCTTGTCAGGATTACGTTTATTAAATGGAAAAAAAAGAAAGTTTTAACTCTTTATAAGACTATATGCCTCACTAAGGATGTTTTTATCAATAAATATTAAAATAAAAGGTAATGTTTTTCCTGAAAAAATCGAATGAATCCTTGTGTTCATTCTTGATTGAAACCTAAAGTAAATTATCCCTTGGAAGCAGAGTTATTTTGGATAAAAATAAAAACACTCTAAGAAGTTGATACAGACCATGGACAAAGGTAAAAAGCTTTCTATCTCAGCATCTTTTACTTATCTTTTCCCTATCTTTGAACAAGGAACCCCAGTTTTTATTTTGCAGTGGGCCGTATAATGAATTGACACTCCACTACTTAACACCTAGCTCCTGTGTCTGCTGTGGATCAGGTCAAGGTGTCTAAATTACCAGCTGAACATTTCTTGCCTTACAGCCCCTTACCCCAACCGATTTAGATATATGCAGCAATCACTGGTTTTCACTCATTTGGAAATAATACCAAAAATTAAACTAACTTTCTTGTATGGAGATGCACTTAATTAGAAATGAGAGAGGATGGAATTCAAAAAATTTTAACTGCCCTTTNGCAGAGTTATTTTGGATAAAATAAAACACTCTAAGAAGTTGATTCAGACCATGGACAAAGGTAAAAGCTTTCTATCTCAGCATCTTTTACTTATCTTTTCCCTATCTTTGAACAAGGAACCCCAGTTTTATTTTGCAGTGGGCCGTATAATGAATTGACACTCCACTACTTAACACCTAGCTCCTGTGTCTGCTGTGGATCAGGTCAAGGTGTCTAAATTACCAGCTGAACATTTCTTGCCTTACAGCCCCTTACCCCAACCGATTTAGATATATGCAGCAATCACTGGTTTTCACTCATTTGGAAATAATACCAAAAATTAAACTAACTTTCTTGTATGGAGATGCACTTAATTAGAAATGAGAGAGGATGGAATTCAAAAAATTTTAACTGCCCTTTAAAGAAAAAATGTTAAAATATTGTTAGGAATGCCAGTAGATGCCTAGTCTCCTTCTCTGTCTTCTTAGAGAGATGTGCAAGTACAGTGCCTACCCAGTCTAAATTCCCTGGGAAAACCCCAGTGTCCACTTATTAATCTGGAATCATTATCATAGCCCAACCCCCTTCAGGTGTATTCAAAGTATTATGGCTTGTATGATTCATTACACACGATCGCTACACACATGGACAATAAGTGCCATGATCAGCACAGACAAGGTAGGAATTAACGAGTGTGGGTACCTACTTGCAGAATTTCTAATTATCATCCTTAGAACACTAGGAACACAAAAACGCATCATGGTGATATTGCCTTGTGTAGTAACACATTGCGGCACTCCCTTTCAGGAAGACGATTTTCTTGGTCCATGGTACACATGGTACTCTGTGTTCAGTAGTTTACTTTGGTACAGAAAGAGGGACAGTCCATTACGAATAACATCATGTGCTAGAGGCATGGAATGAGGACTTGCAGAGAAAGAGGGGCAGACACAAAGTGCAGTGTAGAAGTGGTGAATAGATTAGAATGTGAAGTGGAGGATGTTGGAAAAAGTATAAATATTCATCTACATGTTGGCAGAATGAAATTGCAGAAACAGGTCTTTATTAAGACCTAAAAGACCCAAGATTCAGTAACTAACTGCACAAGTTAAACAATTTTCTGTTGCAGGAAACAGAAAATCACAAATCAACTCAATCTGAGGAAGAAAAAGAATAATGGTTATGAAATATATTGACTGAAGTACAAAAAATAACAAACAAAAGTGGAAAAAGGTTAATTCTAGACATGGTCCAATAGTCACTACACTTTTTATTTCCTTCTCTCAGCTTTGCCTTCCACAGTCTAGCACTGAGGTTGACTTCTCTTGTATTTTACAGCCTTTCTTGAAAACTTTCCATGAAGAAGATAATGTTTGCTTTCAGCAATCCTCCTGTAACAGAGGATCCTGTTAACCAGCACCCCCCAAAAAAGCATTTTCTAATGCCACATTTATACTAAATAGGTACAAGCATGTGACTGCTATTTGAAACTTCAAAATATACATCAAAATAAGACTACATTTTTGTTTATTTTTTGTAGAGACAAATTCTCACTATGTTGCCCAGGCTGGTCTGGAACTCCTGAGCTCAAGAGATTCTCCCACCTAGGCTTCGGAAGTGCTGGGATTACAAGCATCAGCCACCACCATGCCCAGCCTAAAACAACATTTTAAAAAAGCAAAAAATGAGAAAGATGTCTCTCAGCATACTGGCGAGCTTGGATAGAGAGGCAGAGCAATGGAACTGGGGAGATACAGGGAGCATCACAGACTTTTATCTCGGAGTTGAGTAGTGGGTTATTGTGGCTGTGTCATCAAGAAAACATAGTGAATAACCCAATTATCAGGTTAAAAGAAGCATAGATAGTAAAAAATAATATACATCCTAAAATTATAAAATATTGACATTTAAAAAGGAAAATGTTCACAGCCTTCTTTCATATTTCAAAAGAAATATAAATGGCATAGACATTTCTTTCAGTTTTCACAATCATACATTTAAAAACAAAGGGTGGACATTTTGGGTCAAAAAATGTGAATTATTTCTTTTCTGCTTAAGCTTATAAATTTATTCCTTTGCTCGATATCATGATATAATAATTCCCCTGTATTGTATCATGACATAATATCCTTTATTTTAGTATTTTATCACCTAATCATATTTTTTGGCTATGAAAACGTAAGTAAAAGTTTAATATTAATTTTATATTTACATAAGAAATAAGACCCTAAGGCTTCAAGTGTTAAAATGTTTATATATTTTATTGGTAAATATATTTCACTGTTAGATACTGCTAAAATATACACTGAGCTATCTTTTATAATTATCATTAAAATCAACAAAGTATTTTAATTTTGTCAAAAATTAAAATATAAAAATGAGTTTTAACACAAATGCATTTTTTAATGAGATAGATGGAAGTGGTTTTTTTGTTGTTGTTCATTTAATTCACTGGTCCACGGATGAATAGTACTTTCTTTTTGCTAGAAGGAACAAGAGACAGGAGCTCAATTCTGTTGTTTTGTTTTGAGATAGAGTTTCTCTCTGCTGCCTGGGCTGGAATGCTGCAGCAGCATGATCACAGTTCACTGCAGCCTCCATCTCCCAGACTCAAGGAATCCTCCCACCTCAGTCTCCCGGGTAGCTGCATTACAGATATACGCTACTATATCAGAGTAATTTGTATTTTTAGTAGAGACAGGGCTTCGCCATGTTGCCCAGCCTGATCTCCAGCTCCTGGACTCAAGCAATCTGCCTCCCTCAGCTTTCCACAGTGCTGGGATTACAGACGTGAGCTACTGCACCCTGCTAAGCTCTTGTCTATTCTATTATGTATTTATTTATTTCTTTATTTCTATCATAGTAAGCTTTGATAGGACTTGTTTATAAATTGGAAAATGAAGTAAGTTATGACAATGCCATTTATTTACACTCCCTCCATATTCTTAGCCAAAACTCTATCAGTGGCCGTCTGAATTAGGCCTTCCTGGAGTTTTATTGAAACCAAGTAATGGAAATCACCTGAGTTGCAAATATCTGTTATCTAGACTTTGGGGTTTTTCACTTCTCTAATACTGATATGAATATTTCAAACTCCCCTTTGATACTTCAGATGTTTTACATGCTGAGGAAATAAATAATAGGAATACTGAAGAATGTGAGGAAGGGATTGAGACCAATCTTGGTACGAGAAAGTTCTTAGGTGGATCAGTTTTAGGAAAGCACCTGTGTCAGATGAAAAATTAGAAACTGATTATCTTAAAATTCTTTGAAAAATCTTAGGATAACCCAGGTTTATGCGTTTTTCGACTGATTTCTAGAATTATTTTGTAGATGCTAGATCCCTTAGGAAGGGAGCAAGAAGGAATAGATGCAGAAGAAAATGGGAAGGAAACACTTACGTAAATAAATCAAGAAAACAAAGAAACCGAATAAATGAGCTAGTTAAAAAACAAAATTATCTGAAAGAAGAAATAAATACATCAATAGTATTTATAATAAAGAAGGAAGGTAAAAAGTGGCAAGATTTTGCCTACGGAAGACCTAGGTGCTTCTTATACTTTGGTCACATGCAACATATTCACAAATATGTAAACAGCAGAAATGACATCTCTGAGCCATGTCGTATAGTTCTGAGATTAGAATGTCTAGAGGTGAGCCTGGAAAATTGAATTTTTAATCTTCACAGTATATTCTTCACTACAGACCAGTACATTTAGTTCTAAAATCAGGACTAAAAGAACTAAAATTTCTGAACTGTTTATCCAGCCTATTCAATGGACTGAGTTTTTAATAAGCTTAAAACAACACCTGATATTATAGTGTGTAGGTAAATGGGCTTAAACAAAAAAAAAGAAGAAGAAAGAAAACCCTTGATTAGTAGGATTTTCCCATTTCCACATTTGACTACTATCATCAAGGCCATTTTCAGAGTATTAACACACTATCACTGCACAAGGAATTGGGATAAGATGTGCACATTCAACTCTTGCTGGTCAATGAAATCTTGCCCTGTCACACTGCCGGCGATGATAGAGGAAGAGTCCCATTTGCCATAGTAGCAGATTAGCTTGTAGCCAGCAAGAATACTCAGAAAAAATTAGAAATGATAGATACATACTGCCATTCATTTAAAAGAATTAGGAAGCTACCAAAGGAATCAGAAATGTAGGGGCTAAGATGCTAGAAATAAGGGAAACTTATCTAAGTGTACCTAACATCTAACGACTTGTCCCCTCAAAGCATTTGATAGTTCTAAAGTGGTACAGAAGAGTTGAGAAGCCAATCAGTAAGAAAAAAACCAAGAGGCATATAACCTTTCCTGATGTGGAGGGAAATTTCACTGGGCTAAGGGGAAAGAATCTGCAAATTGCATCTTCTAAGTCAGCTAGCCAGGTTAAGGTGAGGGGGTGGCTAAGATTCCTTAGAGAAGGAAATCATAGAGAAGTGAGCCTGAAAGTCTGATATGGTTTATCATTCAAGATATTCTCATGGTCACCAGCTGTGGGAAAAAAAAGAAAGAAAGAAAGAAAAAACAAGAAAAAAGTGAAAGCCAAGGAATTGAGGAGTTCTACAGAGCTTGTGATTGCCTCCAAGGGCTAAGGAGAGGAAAGTTGAGTTCAGAGTTTGCCACAGGATCCAGGATAACACTGCAGATTTCCAGTGGAAACATCTGACATATGAGACCTAAGAGTGAGCATGAATAATAAATAAATGAGCCCTAACAAAGATGGAAAAACAGCCCTAAAGCAGCCGAGTCTTTTACTGGATTAAATTGATCTGCTCCTTTTCTAATCGTCTGTTGAAATATAAAGTTTCACCCAGAGTTTATACATATTTTAATACACAATTTCTGTCATTCATATAAAAGTCAGCAGGCATTTCAAGACACAAGACAAAGAGCTAGATCACAAGGTAATCAAGCTATTCGGATCATCATACACAGTCTTCAGGGTAGTTGATTTACCTATTTAAGAACATAGATAAAACAGAAATAATTTAAACAGATTTGTATACTGGTTTTCTATTTCTCAGTAACAAATTACCACAAACTTCATGGCTTAAAATAACACACATGTTTTGTCTCACACTTTCTATGAATCCGACAGCATAGCTGGGTCCCCTGCTCAGGGTTTTATAGACTGTAATCACCACCTCAGCTGGGCTATTACTGAGAAACTTCATCTGGAAACTTAACTGAGAAATAGTCTGCTTTCTACTTCCTTAAGGTTGTTGGTCAAATTCATTTCTCATGGCTATATGACTTAAAAATAAAGTAACTGAAATTGAGTATTCAACAGCTGTGTTTAAGAGTAGATTAGACATAGCTAACAATAGGATTCTTGCTCTAGAGTAGAACTAAGTGGAAATGTCTACATTGAATGATGGAGTAGCCGGGCACATTGGCTCACTCCTGTAATCCCAGCACTTTGGGAGGCTGAGGCGGGAGGATCACCTGAGGTTGGGAGTTCAAGACCAGCCTGACCAACATGGAGAAACCCCATCTCTACTAAAAAAAATACAAAATTAACCAGATGTGGTGGCGCATACCTGTAATCCCAGCTATTTAGGGGCTGAGGCAGGAGAATCCCTCGAACCCAGGAGGCAGAGGTTGCAGTGAGCCGAGATCGTGCCATTGCACTCCAACCTGGGCAACAAGAGCAAAACTCCATCTGAAAAGAAGAAGAAGAAAGATGGAGTAAAAAAGAAGACACATACTAGAAAGAGCATGAGAGATATTTAGGATGTAGTGAAAAGGTTAAATATATGCATAATCTCAGTTAAAATAAGAAAAGGGGATATAATGGTACCAAAGTATTATTTAAATAAACACTGGCCAAAATTATCAAAAACTGAGCAAAGATATCAAGCCACAGATTGAAGAACAAACAAATCCAAACTAGGACAAATACATAGAAAATCACTTTGCTCCTTCATCATCAAATTTGCCAAAAAAAAAAAGACAAAATTACAAATATTTCCATAAGGAAGAAAAGAGGCACATTGTTTAGAAGAAGTAATAATAATAATAATAATAATATTAGAAGTTTATATTATATTAGAAGTAAAATTATATTGGAAGTAATTATATTAGAAGTAAAAATAATAAATTACTTTAGAAGTAAAATAATAATAAAAAAGTTGAATAATTAATAAAAATGGTGGAAGTCAGATGTCAGTTGAAAATGTTTATTAAAATGATTCCAGTATAGAATTATGAAATCAGAGAGACAAAAATAAAGATATTTCTCCAGACTTCCCTCCAGAAAATTGAAAACAAATTTATTGACAGCAGACAAATTTTAGAAAAAAAGAAATCACTTAAAAACATTTCATCAGATTGAAGGAACATAATCCCATTATAAAATGGTGAAAAATAAAGAATGACAGAAAAAAAATATATGGCTAGCTGTAAGTTAATATTATATGAAATAATACAACTAATATCATGTACATTTAAACTGTAAATGTAAACTGATACACATGACAAAAATACAAAATTTGAGAGGAAAATAGGCATTGAGTTCTAGCATATCCTAGTTCAGGAAATGGTAAATTTACATATTTATATTGACATTTAAGATGCATCTATCATCTAGTATAAATTATTAAATAATTGTTAAAAAGCAGTAACTTAAGAAGCAAATATAGGTACCAATGGAATAATGAAACACACTTGATTAAGTAAAATGAGGCAATAGAGTACATGGAATTTAGACTCAGTGGAGAAAACATAAAGCAAACAGTGAGTGATATGTGTAAATGCATGTATACCAGTAATAAGAATTAAATGTAGATATGATCATTTATGTGTCTAAAATATAAAGCTATTCACATAGGACACAGTGAGCTATATTCTGCGTATAATATACAGACATCAAAAGTTTAAAAGTAAAATAGTAGATATCATATGCCACGTAAACACAAATCAAAGGTTAACTGGTCTAGTGATATTAATACCAAACAAAGTGATTTTTAATGCAAAAGCATTTGTTAGAGAGAAATAGGAATATCTTATATTTAGGAAGAGATAACAAGAAAGATTTTAAAAATCTGCTTGTTCTTAATTTAATGGCCTC
>NW_016806197.1:122161-125455 GCF_001698545.2 Rhinopithecus bieti
TAATAAAATGGTGGAAGTCAGATGTCAGTTGAAAATGTTTATTAAAATGATTCCAGTATAGAATTATGAAATCAGAGAGACAAAATAAAGATATTTCTCCAGACTTCCCTCCAGAAAATTGAAAACAAATTTATTGACAGCAGACAAATTTTAGAAAAAAAGAAATCACTTAAAACATTTCATCAGATTGAAGGAACATAATCCCATTATAAAATGGTGAAAATAAAGAATGACAGAAAAAAAATATATGGCTAGCTGTAAGTTAATATTATATGAAATAATACAACTAATATCATGTACATTTAAACTGTAAATGTAAACTGATACACATGACAAAATACAAAATTTGAGAGGAAAATAGGCATTGAGTTCTAGCATATCCTAGTTCAGGAAATGGTAAATTTACATATTTATATTGACATTTAAGATGCATCTATCATCTAGTATAAATTATTAAATAATTGTTAAAAGCAGTAACTTAAGAAGCAAATATAGGTACCAATGGAATAATGAAACACACTTGATTAAGTAAAATGAGGCAATAGAGTACATGGAATTTAGACTCAGTGGAGAAAACATAAAGCAAACAGTGAGTGATATGTGTAAATGCATGTATACCAGTAATAAGAATTAAATGTAGATATGATCATTTATGTGTCTAAAATATAAAGCTATTCACATAGGACACAGTGAGCTATATTCTGCGTATAATATACAGACATCAAAAGTTTAAAAGTAAAATAGTAGATATCATATGCCACGTAAACACAAATCAAAGGTTAACTGGTCTAGTGATATTAATACCAAACAAAGTGATTTTAATGCAAAAGCATTTGTTAGAGAGAAATAGGAATATCTTATATTTAGGAAGAGATAACAAGAAAGATTTTAAAAATCTGCTTGTTCTTAATTTAATGGCCTCAAAGATGTATTAAAAATCAACAGAAAAAAAATCCACACTATGTATGATCTACAATATTAGTGGGAGATTTTAACACACCTATATCAGGAGGTAGTTCACAGAGAATTACCATCAATCTGACAAAAACTCTTCTTGAAAGTAGAAGAAGAGGAAACAATTCACAACTTATACTATGAGGCCAAGATTATCTGATATCAAAACCCATGGGTAGGATCGAAAAGGAAGATAAGTGGCTATATCTTTTCCATCAATATATATATTTTTAATTTTAAATGACAGAGCTTCAAATCCAATTTGTATAAACAAGATAATATATCAAGATCAAGTCAACTTTATTCTAAGAATAAAACATTAGCTTCGCTTTTATAAAACAATCAATATGATTAACTATGATAACATAAAGCAGGAGAAATAAAAACACATGATCACCCAAAGAGATTTAGAAAAAAAACCTTTGATAATATCAAATATTTTCATAATAAAACCCAGAAACTTTTAGAAAACTAGGAGTATAAGAATACTTTATTAATATCAAAAGTTGTCTACAAAGACATTTACTACAAACATCATAATGATTGTGAAATTTTGAAAACTTTCCTTATAAGAATAGGAAAAAGAAAAAAACACTCCTATCACCATTCTGTTTTGTATTGTACTGGAGTAGCTGATAAACCCTATTTAGTGAAGAAAAAATACAGTTAATATTGGTTGAAAAAGAAGAAATTGTCATTATTCATAGACTACATGTTTGTATACGTAGAACATTTTTGTGCAATTGGAATAGGCAAAGATCACCTAGACAGGACACACACACACACACACAAATCCAAAAAAAGGCAAATTAAAAAAACTTAACCTAAAGATGAAATTCTAAAATCATATGTATATTTAGTAAATCCCACTAGATAATTGATTGTCCAGACTTCTGTTCTTATCTCAAACATGCAAAGATCTTTGAAAATTGCCACTCCCGTCCTTATAATAAGACAGGACTGGGCAAAGTGAAAATAAATGACTTCTCATGAACTCATTAACAACTACCCAAAAATCTAAAGAAATCTAAACTTATCTGAAAGTTTACTTATCTGAAAGAGAAACTGCAAAAGTCATAAATCAATAGGATACATGGTACTTTTGATAAATTGCTGGAGGCGGACTGTGAACTATTATGAAGGTAAGAAGTTCTGGGGGCTGTAGTCCGATGGCATCCACGCTTTTGAGGATTTTACATCCTGAAACTCTACCGGGTTCTTACAATGAGGATTTACGCAGGATCTTCTGGCTCTGTCAGAGAGAGGAGGTATGAGGTACTCCTAAATACTCCCTGGATGAGGTACTCCCTATGAGGTACTCCTAAAGTCTTCCAGATATAAAAGGCCTCGCCACCAACCAGGAACATCTGTTCCAGAGCTTCACATCACCTGGAAGAAGGACATTTTTTTTTTCTCCATGGCCTCCTCTCAACTCCCTTCTCACCTACAGGGGAAGTACACCCACCCATCAGAGATCAGAACATCAAGGAAATAGATGAGGATCACTGCAACCTGGAAAAGAAATAAGTAACAGGGGGAAAACTGGAGAAACACTTGGGAAGGTAACAGTCCTGAGGGACTGGTCCAGTAGAAGAACAGTAAGATTATACAACAACCCTTTTCCCCACACTTTACTAACAAGTGTATTAATAGGGCTGAAGTATAGGAACGACAGTTTGCAATTGAGAAAGCTGCAAGACGCAGAGTCGCTGAGGAGGAATACAAAGGAAAAGCCAAAGTCTAGAAGGGAAGGCATAAAAAGGGGCATTAAAAGAAATGAAAAATCTCTGGTACATACAGCAAGAGCACACATTAAGCGCAGCCCAATTTCTAGACACAGTAGTAGCACTACCTTTGCCTTAGACTAAAGGTCCGTTTGCCTCCTTTACTGTTATTTGATACAATATGTCTAGTTTTCTACAAAAACTTATCAGGCATGCCAAAAGACAAGAAAAAAAGCAGCATCTGAAGGGACAAAAGAATTATCTGAACCGGTATGAAATATGATGGTGGTATTGGAATTACAGAACAGATAATGTAATTACAAATGATTAATACTATTTAATTACAAGTGATTAATAACAATGATTAATAGATTAAGGGCACTTATGGAAAAAGTAGACACAACTCTCTCTGTAAGCAGAGAGAGTGAAACTCTAAGAAGGAATAAAAAGGAAATTATGGAAATAAAAAGACAGTGCAACAAAATTGAAAAATATTATTGATGGGCTCATCAGTAAACTCCACACAACTGAGGAATCAGTGAACTTTAAGGTAAGTCAACAGAAGTTTATCAAACTGAAAAGCAGAGAGTAAAACAGTATATATATATATATATAT
>NW_016806197.1:125809-165740 GCF_001698545.2 Rhinopithecus bieti
TATATATATTATATATAATAGAAACACCAAAAAAGTGGCACAATTTCCAAACATGGAAAATATACCCAACATAAGCAAAATATTTAAAGTAATAATATCTGAAAATTTTTCAAGATAATGATAAACTACAAATCCAAGAAAATAAACTACAAATCCAAGAAACCCAGAGAACACTATTCAAAATAAATACCCCAAATTCCACGTCTAGGCATTCCCAAACCCCACATCTGGAATGCTATTCAGAATAAATACTCCAAATTCCACATCCATATTATATTCATATGTCAAATGGTAGTTCTGTTTTCAGTTCTTTGAAAAATCAAACTGTTTTCCACAGTGGATGAACTAATTTTTGTTCCCACCAGCAGTATATAAGCACTCCCCTTTCCCCACAATCTCACCAGGATGTTATTTTTTGACTTTTCATTAATAGTTGTTCTGTCTAGTGTGAAATGTTATCTCATTGTGATTTTGATTTGCATTTCCCTAATGAATGGTCATATTGAGCATTTTTTCATATGCTGTTGACTGTGTGATATCTTCTTTTGAGAAGTGTCTATTTATGTCTTTTTCCCAATTTTCAATGAGGTTGTTTGATTTTCCTTGTTAATTTGTTTAAGTTCCTTACAGATTCTGCATATTTGACCTTTGTTGAATGCATAGTTTGCAAATATTTTCTCCCATTCTGCAGGTGGTCTATTTATTCTGTTGATAGTTTCTCTTGTTGTAAAGAAGCCCTTTAGTTTAATTAGGTCCCATTTGTCAATTTTTGGTTTTGTTGCAATTGCTTTTCAGAACTTAGTCATAAATCCTTTGCCAAGACTGATTTCCAGAACAGTATTTCCTAGGTTTTCCTCTATGGCTTTTACTGTTTTTGGCCTTACATGTAAATATTTAAACCATGTTGAGTTGATTTTCATGTATAGTGAACAAAAGGGGTCCAGTTTCAATCTTCTGCTTATGGCTAGCCAGTTATCCCAGTACCATTTATTGAATAGGGTGACCTTTCCCTTTTACCTGTTTATGTTGTCTTTGTCAAAGATCAGATGGCTGAAGGTGTTCAGTATTATTTCTGGGTTCTGTATTCTGTTCCCTTGGTCTATGTGTCTCTGTTGTATCACTATCGTGCTGTTTTGGTTACTGTAGCCTTCTTGCATAGTTTGAAGTCAGGTAATGTGCTGCCTCTGTCTTTGTTCTTTTCACATAGGATTGCTTCGGCTATTCAGGAGTTCCCAAGACAAAACTAAATGAAATGAGATGTAAATTTTAGGATAGTGTTTTTCTAATTCTATGAAAATGGTTTTTGGTATGTTGATAGGAATACCATTGTATTAATAATTTGCTTTAGGCCGTACGGCCATTTTAACAATATCTTTTCTTCCTATCCATGAGCACCAGATGTTTATTCATTTTTTGTGTCATCTCTGATTTCTTTCAGCAGTGTTTTGTCATTCTCATTGTAGAGATCTTTCACTTCCCTGGTTAGTTGTTTTCCTAGGGGTGTGTGTGTGTGTGCGCATGTGTGTGTTTATTGTGACTGAGATTGAATTCTTGATTTGGTTCTAAGTATGAATGTTGTTAGTGTATACAAATGCTACTCATTTTGTACATTGATTTTGTATCCTGAAACTTTGCTAAAGTTAATCAAATTAAGGAGTTTTTGGGCAGAAACTATGGGGGTTTCTAGGTATAAAATTATATTGTCTGTGAGGAGAGATATTTTGACTTCCTCTCTTCATATTTGGAAACTTTTTACTTATCTCTCTTGACTAATTACTCTGACTAGGACTTCCAGTACTATGTTGAGTAGGAGTGGTGATAGTGGGCATCCTTGTTCTGGATCTTAAGAGGAACACTTCCAGCTTTTGCCCACTCACCATGGTGATGACTGTGAGTTTGTCATAGATGGTTTTTATTATTTTAAAACATGTTCCTTCAATTTCTAGTTTGTTGAAGGTTTATAACATGAAGAAATGTTGAGTTTTATCAAAAGCCTTTTCTGTGTCTATTGAGATGATCATATGGTTTTTTGTTTTTAGTTCTGTTTGTGATGAATCACATTTATCAATTTGTGTATGTTGAACCAAAATTGCAAACCACGAATAAAGCCTACTTGATCTTGGTGGAACAGCTTTTTGATGTGCTGCCGAATTTCATCTGCTAGTATTTTATTGAAGATTTTTGTAACTGTGTTCATAATGAATATTTGCCTGAAGTTTTCTGTTCTTGTTGTCTCTACCAGGGCTTGATATCAGAATGATGCCGGTCTCAAAGAATGAGTTAGGGAGGAACCCCTCCTCCTCAATTTTTCAAAATAGTTTTAGTAGGGTTAATACCAACTCTTCTTGATACATCTAGTATAAGTCAGCTGTGAATCCATCTGGTCCAGGCCTTTTTTTGGTTCCTAGGCTTTTTATTACTGAATCAATTTCAGAGCTCATTACTGGTTTATTCAGAGTTTCAATTTTTTTTCCTGGTTCAATCTTAGGAGGTTGTATGCTTCTAGGAATGTATCTCTTTCTTCTAGGCTTTCTAGTTTGTAGGGATAGCTTTGCTCATAATAGTTACTGAAAGGTTCTTGTATTTCTGTTGTGCTGGTGGTAATGTCCCCTTCGACATTTCTAATTTTGTTTATTTGATTATTTTGTTTCTCTTTATTAAGCTAGCTAGCAATCCATCACTCTTATTTATTCTTTCAAAAAAATGAACTTTGGGTTTTGATGATCTTTTGTATGGTTTTTCATGTCTCAATTTCATTTACTTCAACTCTGATTTTGGTTATCCTTTCTTCAGCTAGCTTTGAGGTTGGTTTGCTCTTTTTTTCTGATTTTCCTAGATACGATGTCAGGTTGTTAACTTGAGATTTTTCCCACTTTTTTATTTCTATTTTTATTTTTAAGTTCTGGGGTACATTTGCAAGACATGCAGGTTTGTTATGTAGGTAAATGTGTGCCGTGGTGGTTTGCTGCACCTATCAATCCATTACCTAGGTGTCAAACCCCACATGCATTAGCTGTTTATCCTGATAGTCTCCCTCCCTGGAACTGCCCAACAGGCCCCAGTGTGGGTTGTTCCCCTCTGTGTGTACATGTGTTCTCGTTGCTTGGCTCCCACTTATAAATGAGAATGTGCAGTGTCTGGTTTTCTGTTCCTGTGTTAGTTTGCTGTGGATATGGCTTGCAGCTCCATCCATGTCCCTGCAAAGGAACTAATCTTTTTTTTATGTCTGCATAGTATTCCATGATGTATATGTACCACATTTTCTTTATCCAGTCTATCATTTATGGGCATTGGGGTTGATTACATGTCTATGCTATTGTGCTTAGTGCTGCAATGAACATACACATGCATGTATTTTTGTGATAGAAAGATTTATATTCCTTTGGGTATATACTCAGTAATGGGATTGCTGGGTCCAATGATATTTCTGGTTCTAGATCTTTAAGGAATTGCTACACTGTCTTCCACAATGGCTAAACTAATTTACATTCCCACCAATAGTGTAAAAGCATTCCTATTTCTCCACAACCTCACCAGCATCTGTTGTTTCTTGACTTCTTGATAATCAGTACTCTGACTGGTGTGAGATGGTATCTCGTTGTCATTTTGATTTGCATTTCTCTAATGATCAGTGATGCTGAGCTTTTTTTTTTTCATATGTATTTTGTCCACATTCATGTCTTCTTTTGAGAAGTGTCTGTTCATGTCCTTTGCCCACTTTTTAACGGAGTTGTGTTTTCTTGTCAAGTTTAGGTTCTTGTTTAAATTCCTTGTAGATTCTGGATATTAAACTTTTGTCAGAAGGACAGATTACAAAAGTTTTCTTCCACTCTGTAGGTGGCCTGTTTACTCCGATAATAGTCTCTATTGCTGTGCAGGAGTTTTTTAGTTTAATTAGATCCCATTTGTCAATTTTTACTTTTTCTGCAATTGCTTTTGGTGATTTCATCATGAAATCTTTGTGCGTGCCTATGTCCTAAGTGGTTTTGCCTAGATTTTCTCCTAGGATTTTTATAGTTTTGGGTTTTACATTTAAGCCTTTAATTCATCTTGAGTTAATTTTTGTGTAAGATGTAAGGAAGGGATTCAGTTTCAGTTTTCTGCATGTGGCTAGCCAGTTTACCCAGCACAATTTATTAAGTAGAGAATCCTTTCCCCATTGCTTGTTTTTGTTAGGTTTATCAAAGATCAGATAGTTGTAGATGTGCAGTCTTATTTCTGAGTTCTCTATTTTGTTCTGTTGGATGCAAACAGGAGCTGATGCCCTTTCTTCTGAAACTGTTCCGAACAATTATAAAGGAGGAACTCCTTCCTAACTCATTCTATGAAGTCAGCATCATCCTAATACCAAAAAGCTGATAGAGATACAACAACAACAACAACAACAACAACAACAAAGAAAACTTCTGGCCAGTATCCTTGATGAACATTGATGCCTAAAGTCTCAATAAAATTCCGACAAACTGAATATAGTAGTACACCAAAAAGTTTATCCACCACGATCAAGTTGGCTTCATCCAAGGGTGGTTCAACATACACAAATCAGTAAATGTAATTCATCACATAAACAGGCCTAAAGACAAAAATTTCATGATTATTTCAATAGACACAGAAAAGGTCTTCAACAACATCCCTTCATGTTAAAAACTCTCAATAAACTAGGTATTGAAGAAACTTACCTCAAAATAATAAGAGCCATTTTGATAAACCCACAGCCAATATCATATTGAATGATCAAAAGCTAGAAGCATTCCCCTTGAAAACTGACACAAGACAAAGATGCCCTCTCTCTTTGCTCCTATTCAACATAATATTCGAAGTTCTGCTCAGGGCAGTCAGGCTAGAGAAAGAAAGAAAGAAAGGATATTCAAATAAGAGAGGAAACTATTTTAAAATTCATATGAAACCAAACATAACTTGTATAATCAACACAATCCTAAGCATAAAGAACAAAGCTGGAGGCATCATGCTACCCAACTTCAAACTGTACTACAAGGCTATAGTAGCCAAAAGAGCGTGGTACTGGTAAAAAACAAAACAAAACAACAAAACAAAAAACCCAGACACATTGACCAATTTTCTGACTTTTGATGTAGCCATTTAGCACTACAAGCTTTTCTCTTAACCCTGCTTTAGCTGTGTGCCAGAGAATCTGGTATGTTGTGTCTTTGGTTTCTTTAGTTTTAAATAATTTATTGATTTCTGACTTAATTTTATTGTTACTGTAAAGTCATTTAGGAGGTGTCTGTTTTATTTCCATATAATTGTATGGTTTTGAGAAATCTTCTTACTATCGATTTCTATTTTTGTTGTGCTATGGTCTGAGAGTGTGGTTGGTGTGATTTTGGCTTTTATAAATTTGTGAATATTGTTTAATGAATGATTGTGTGGTAGATTTTAAGTTATGTACCATATCAAGACAAGAAGAATGTATTATCTATTGTTGGGTGGAGTGTTTTGTGGGTGGTGTTAGGTCCATATGATCAAGTGTCCAGTTCAGGATATATATATCGTTGTCAGTTTTCTGTAATGATGGTCTATCTTATACTGTAAGTGGGGTATTGAAGTTGCTCACTATTATTGTGTGGTTATTTAAGTCTCTTTGTAGGTCTCTAAGAACTTGTTTTATAAATCTGGGTTCTCCAGTGATGTGTTCATATATATGTGTGTGTATATATATATTGTAATTAAGTCTTCTTGCTGAATTGAACCCATTATCCTAATGTAACAACCCTTACTGGTCTTTTTTGATCAGTGTTGGTTTAAAATATGTTTTGTCTGGAATTAAAATAACGACCCCTGCTTTCTTATGTTTTTCATTTACTTGGTGAATGTTTCCCCATTTCTTTACTTTGAGCCTATAGATGTCTTTGCATGTTGGATGAGTCTCTTGAAGGTAGCAGACCGTTTTGTCTTTCTTTATCCAACTTGCCACTCTGTGCCTTTAAAATGGGACATCTAGCCCATTTATATTCAAGGTTAATATTGATATGTGCAGATTTGATCCCATCGTTGTGTTGTTAGCTGGTTGGTATGCAGACTTAATTTTGTAGTCACTTGATAGTGTAAATGGTCTATGTACTGAAGTGTGTTTTTGTGGTGGCTGGTAACCGTCTTTCATTTCTGTTTACCACTCACTTAAGGACTGCTTATGAAGCATGTCTAGGGGAAATAAATTATCTTAGCATTTGCTCATATGAAAAGGATCTTATTTCTCCTTTATGTATGCTTACTTTGGCTGGATATAAAATTGCTAGATGAAATTTCTTTTTTTTTTTTTTTTTTTTTAATACTGAATGTAGGCCCCCAAACTTCTGGCTTGTAGGGTTTCTACTGAAAGTTTAACTGTTAGCCTAATGGCCTTCCCCTTTTAGTTGACCTTCCCCTTCTCTCTAGTTGTCATTAATATTTTGTCCTTCACATCATCCTTGGAGAATATGATGACTGTGTGTCTTGATGATGTTCATCTTGTATAGAATCTCAAAAGGGTTCTCTTCATTTTCTGAATATGAATGTTAACATCTATAGTGATGTTGGGGAAATATCATGAACAATATCCTCAGATACATTTTTTAAAGTTGTTTGCTCTCTGTCCATCTCTTTCAGGAATGTCAATTGGTCATAAGTTCAATGTCTTTACATCATGCCATATTTCTCAGAGGTTTTGTTCATTTGTTTCTATTCTTTATTTATGTCAGACTAAATTGATTTTAAAAAAACAGTCTTTGAACTCTGAGAATCTTTTTTCAGTTTAGTCTATTCTGCTGTTATACTTCTAATTGTATTATAAAACTATATTTTTATTATAAACATTTAATTATAAAATCTCTATTAGGTTAGTTTGGTTCTTTCATAAAATGCTTATTTCCTCTTTCATTGATCTTTTTTTTTTTTTTTTTTTTTTTTTTTTTTTTTTTTTTTTTTTTTTTTTTTTAAATCTGAGACGGAGTCTCACTCTGTGGCCCAGGCTGGAGTGCAGCGGCGTGATCTCGGCTTATTGTAAGCTCCACCTACCGGGTTCACACCATTCTCCTGCCTCAGCCTCCCGAGTAGCTGGGACTACAGGCACCCACCACCATGCCTGGCTCATTTTTTTGTATTTTTAGTAGAGACGGAGTTTCACCATGTTAGCCAGGATGGTCTCCGTCTCCTGACCTAGTGATCCGCCCGCCTCAGCCTCCCAAAGTGCTGGGATTACAGGTGTGAGCCACCTCGCCTGGCCTATTTCATCTTTCATCTCTTATTGGATCTCTTGGATTGGGTTTTGACTTTCTCTTGCATCTCAGTGATCTTCATTCCTATCAAGATTTTGAATTATATGTCTATCATTTCAGCCATTTCAGACTGGTTAAGAACCATTGCTAGAAATACAGTGTGGTTGTTTGGAGGTGAGAGGACACTTTGAATTTTTGAATTGCCAGAGTTTCTACACTGGCTCTTTCCCATCTGTGTGGGCTGGTATTCCTTTCATCTTTGAATTTGCTGCCCTTTGGCTTGGTTTTTTTGCTTCTATATTCTTTTTTACTCTGAAGGGTTTGACTGTGGAGTAAGGTAGGTTCAGTTGACTAGTTTCACTTCTGGAAGATTTCAGTGGGCCAAGGCTCAGCTCAGCACTCCTGGACCACATGCTGTAAACTTGGGGGGCTGGGACCATGGCTTTATTCTCTGGCTCCTTGATGTTACATTTACATACTTGTTGCACGGAGGAGCTATGTTTCTGCTGGCCGCAATTTTCCAATGCGGGGTTCCCAGTGAAGCACTTCATTGGAGTGGGGCAACAATGTCCGTACTCACACGTGCGTGACAGTAGCAACAGCATGGAACATCATGTTGCTGGGGATGGGGTGCTGACAGGAGCAAAGTGCATGTGTGTACCAGCGGAGGCAAGGCAATGAATTCCACCTTCACACATGTGTTGGCAAAGCAGTGGGGAGAGGTTGCAGTGTTGGGGGGCTGCAGGTGAGTGGGTGCGTGTCAGTGGAGTACTATCTGCTGGTGCTGTCTGACTGTTAGGTGTGGTCCTAGCTGGCAGAGGAGCACTATGGCAGCAGCCACTGGGAAGCACCTCTATTGGGTATTTGAGGCGGCACTGCAAGTGGGTGTGACCAGGTAGGGACCCTGGGGGAGGCCGACAGACAAAGAGGTGCTCAGATAAGAGTGGCCCCATCCCATGGGCTAAACTGCTGTGCTGTACAGAAGTCCAACCATCAACAAAGGCCAAAGCCACCTAGAGGAGCATGACAATCATTGGGGAATGGGCATCCCAGGCCATGCTCCAATATAGCCATTCCCCCACCAAACACTTTGGGCTATGCATAGGCTTGAGTCTTGTCCCTGCCACCTTCCAAACAGCTCTGTCAACTCAAATGTCTGTGGGGGTTGTGGAGTCTCCTGCAGCTAGGATTCCAGAGGTCCATGGTGAGAGTGGGCCATTCCTCACCTATCTAACTCACCCCTTCTTCAGGAACTGCCATGAATGAGTGCCATGAATGAGTCCTGGTGCCCAGCAGCCCTGTTCAGGGATCCCAGCTTCCTCTTCCTTCAGCCCAGGATCTGCATCTTCCCTTCATCTACTCTAAATGCCTTTCTTCTGAAGATCTGCTTGGAATGTGCCAACCTTCTTGAAGTCTGGTCTGTCCATGGGAGATGCTCTTCCTGCCTGTGTCTAGTCAGCCATCTTGGTTCCTTCTCAGTTATTATTTTCTTAAATAGATTTTATATCCCTTCCTTTTTTCTTCACCTTCTGGGACACCAAAAATTCAAAAATTTGGTTGCTTTATGGTGTCCCATGTAACATGTAAGTTTTGCTCATTTTTTTTGGTATTGTTTTTTATTTATTTTTGTATGACTGGACTATTTTAGAAGGCCTGGCTTCAAGTTCTGAAATTTTCTTCTACTTGATCTAATGTGTTTTTGAAGCTTTTGAATATATTTTGTATTTCATTCAATGAATTCTTTAATTCCAGAATTTCTGAGGGTCTTGTTGTTGTTGTTGTTTGATTTTATGGTATCATTTTGGTAAATTTCTCTTTCATATCTTGAATTATTTTTCTTAGGTATTTATATTGTTTTTCTGTATTCTCATATATCTCACTCAGCTTCATTAATATCATATTTTAATTTCTCCTGGGATTTTATATATTTATTTCTGACTGGAATCTCTTGCTGGATACTCATTCTGTTTCTATAGAGGTGTCATATTTTCTTGCTTCTTTATATTTCTTGTGTTCTTACATTGATATCCATACATCTGACATAATAGTCATTTCTTCCAATTATTTGAATTTGCTTTCATGGGGAGGACATTTTCGTGAATAGGTATCTACGATGTTATTTGGGTAGGGCCCTTTGGTTTGGATTTTGGGTACATATAGTAGTATGGTCTCCATATGATTCCTTCAGCTGTAAATAGTGACAGTGGTGCCTGAAATTTCCTCAGTGGCTTAGGGTGCAGTTGTTAGTAAGGGCTGTGGTTAAGTTTCACTGGGGACAGGATGTCCAGTTAGCCTGTCCTCAAACCCCTCTGGTGGAAGCAAGCACTCAACTGAGTATGCCTGTCCTGGCCCCTAGGACAGTGTGTGCTGGAACCAGTGTTAATGAATCCAGGCCAATTTTTGTGCCTCCAGGTAACTTGCTTGATAGTGGCAGTGGTTGGCCAGGTAAGCAGGCAGGTTCTCAAGACCCTGGGCAGTAGGTATGGTGTGGGCAATGACAGTAGAGTGGTAATACTTATCTCTGGGTTGCAAGTGGTCCATACTGTTGTTAGCAGTGGCTATGATGGGCTGAGTGGGCCAGTCCCTGGACCTACAAGTGGTATGTCTGGATGGGTGCCAGCTGTGGTGGTAATGACAGGTCGGGTGGACCTGACTTTAGGCCCCTGGGAGAAATGCTTAGCTGCCAACAATGGTAGGCTAGGCTGAGTGAACCCCAGGTTCTTGGACAGAGTTCTCAGTCACCAAGGGATGGAGCCAAGAGAGTCAGACTTGTCATCAGGCTCCTGATGGTGCCTGCAGAGACTGGCTTTGCTAGACAGGGGTGGGGTGACCACAAGGCCAAGACAGAATGCTTTGGTGGGGAAGGTAGTGACTGTACTATAGGCTTGCTACTGGAGAAGCCAGGATTGCTTTCATTGAAAGCAGCCTAATACAGGATGCTGGCAAGGATGTACTTTGCTTGCACTTCATCCCAAGCAGCAATAGCCTGCAGTGGAAGCTGCTGGAGGCGGGGGAATTTATCCTTGGGGTGCATGAAAATATACGGTGGCTTCACTGCTGGAGATAAGGGGGGTTTGCCAGTGGTTTGCACTTCAGCCCTGATGGCAACAGCCAATTGTAGTGGTGGCTGAGGGTGGGCAATATCAATGGGCCTCCAGAGACGTGGAGGTGCAGGGACTGTTGGGCTCCCAGTCAGGATGCAGCCTGGTGGGGGCTGGGTTCTCAAAATGGCATCATGCTATATAGTTGCTTAAGGCTCAGGGGGTGTGTGGGACCCAATGTGATCTTGATCCTTGAAGCAATGCCTTTGCACAGTTTCCAGGCAGCTTCCTATGTTATTCTTGGGCTCATGAGTGTTTAGGGATTTTCCTGTGGCTCGGAGGCAGGAGTCTACAGTAGGAATGCAGACCACTGGGGCAACTCACTTATCCTTTTCTACACTGGGAAGCCTCTCTAGGGTCTCCAATTCTTGCCAACCAGGCTTTCTCACTTTCCTGTTCTTTCCGTGCTTTGGGCATTTCCTATCACTTTCCTGTTGAATGAATAATAATAGATTTCTTTAAAACAAAACAACTTAGCTCTCTAAACAGATGAGAGGACCACGAAATATGTGATATGGAAGTATATATCCCAGATATGCTAGGAAAATTTTCTTGTAATTGTATGTATGATAGAAATACTGAAATAAAGAGGTGGTGAAGAGAGAAATTGGCATGTATATCTACTCATCCTATATGAACAGTACTGATATTGAACTATGATTTTCTTCATTGTGGGAGAGCATATAAACAAAAGTCGTGATACTGTCTGACTTCTCAGGAGGTGTGACTTAACTACACCATTTTTCTCTAATAAAATAACTAAATTGCCTAGAAATTAGCATCATTGTATCTGCTGGTACAGGTATGTTTGTGGAATTGCCTTCTTACTTCTCAATCATGGGAAATTCCTACTCATTCCTTAGAACTCAGTCCAAATCTTACCTTGACTGTCTTCCTGCACTGTGCTCTTAAAGAACTTGTGCTTCCTGCAATTAGAGAAAAATTATCATATGGGTCTGAATTTTCCATGACATATTTGTCTCCCATTCC
The DNA here is from genome assembly GCF_001698545.2 of Rhinopithecus bieti. Taxonomy (NCBI): domain Eukaryota; kingdom Metazoa; phylum Chordata; class Mammalia; order Primates; family Cercopithecidae; genus Rhinopithecus; species Rhinopithecus bieti. The sequence continues at coordinate 137,115 of NW_016806197.1, forward strand.
CCTTAATAGTCTTCTGTGCACGTACCCTAGCACTTAAAGTATAATAAAAAAAATAAAAATAAATAATCTTCTGTGAGAACAAACAATTTATCTTGTACCCCAGTGGTAGTAGTAATATAGAGAAAAGAATATTACAGTCAGATTTTAGCAACATTTTTTGCTAACTCTGAACATGGGCAAGTTACTTAGGCTCTCTGAACTTGAATTTCCTCACATATAAGTTAAGTTTGATTGTACATACCTTATGGGGTACTTATGAGACTTATATATGATTTGTGTGATGTGTCCAGGGTAATGCAGGTGAGTAGTTGGTATTTAAGTAACAAAAGTCACAGTACTATGTGGGAGAAAGGTGATGCAATATTGTATTTCGTTACTTATCACGTACCTGGCACACAAAGCATGTCTGTTGCATTTACTCATGAACTCTGAATGTTGAATACTTCACTGGAACAAGTGAAGTTAAGGATTACTTCTGCCATAACAGATTTCAGTCTTTGAAGATCTTTCACACTGAAGATATCAATCTATCACCAATAGTTCATTTTCTTCCAACACCCAACAGCAAATATTCTGACTCCTCTCATATTCTTGTAAGTCTCCTTTTTTTTTTCTAGTCATAAAAAACTTGTCAATAAACATAACTTGTTGGAAAAATGCTAGACATATACCAGGCTGTATAACTAAAATCTATTAAATAATTTACCCAAATTTCAAACTTTATATAATGGCATATGTCTCTATTTCTTTCAATAAAAACTTAGTTATATTTTAGGGGTTCAAAAAAAGGTTGCCCAGTCAATAAAAGAGGTATAATATAGAGCAATAAAAGGTCACTGGACTAAAGATAAGGGGTGAGATGGGGTGTGGGAGCAATTTTGATTAAAGGATGACTTGTGTATTTGTTTTTCTAGTACCAATATGATTCGTTTCAAAATGGAAGCTATACTGAAACTGTAAAACACAAGGAAATTTTTATACATGAAATAGAGCTCTCCATCTGCCTCATTCCATATTGTTTTTTTCTCGAGAGATCAAATCATGTAGACAAAGCAGACTCTCTACTATCTTCTAGGCATACTTATCATAGATACAATGTAGAGGTAAGTAAAGAGGCAGCTGACTAAGCCAGTTATTTTTACAACAAAATAGCCATTGGACTTTTCCATGACCATGGTGTTATTTGGAGATTTGACCTAACTTGAAATCAATTCCCGTGTAGTGAAGTGAAACTAGCAATGTCCAGGAGCCCAGCTTGCAGAAAAGTCGTCATTCGAAAATGAAAATATATTACAATGCTAGCATCTCTCTAACCACTTCTCCCACAAATTATTCATTTAGACAGCTTATGAATTGGATTTGCAACTATTGTTATGTCATACACAATACAAAAGAGTGAATGCTTGGTGGACTTTATCTGTTAATTATATAACACATGATGTCAGAGCTCATATTGCCTGGGGTTTCTGTTGTTAACCTTTAACAAATATTAATTATGTGCTTCTTCTACATGTTTAGAAAGCTCTAAAAGAGTAAGATTTCTTGGATATTCTTAGATATCCAGATTGTGCTTGTCCAGTAGGCGGTATTTTAGATGTGACTTAGGAGATCATAGAAGTTAGAGGACTTTTGTTTATGACACTTTTAAGTTTATATCACCTCCCAGAAGCAAGTATGATCTGTGGAAGTGCTGTGAATAAAGGTTAATTTTTAATGACTGAGCAGTAAAGTAAAACTTTCTTTTACCTCTTTTTTTCTTTAATTTTAGCTAATGTGATGTGAATATGGTGGATAATTAGAAAAGTCTCAAAATGCATTCTAAATCATAATTTTTTGCTTTTCTTAATTACCTTTGAACATTCTTCTCGTTAAACGAATACCCCAAAATGATGATTAAAAAAAGCTAGTAGTCAGCTCCTGCCAGCCATAAATCAACATTTTTCTTGGCACAATGAGTTTTCATTTATCTCTGGTATGCAGCACTTAAGGATTGATGTGTTCTAACTGTACTTTTAAAGACAGATTTTCATGTGAATACAAGTACTGGCATTTAAACAAAGAAAATCATTAATCTGAATCTAAACTTTATATTAACTATTTCACGTTTTTTTTTTTTTTTTTTTTCCCTCCCTGTTTGCCTGTCTTTTCTCTTTGCTATTCTCAAGGTCATTTTCTACCATTTCCAAAGGCATTTTAAATTTTGCCTAGAGTTGTTGGTTGCCTGTTAGATGAAGGGCTAAGTGATTATTTTGCAGTAAGAAAATGAAAGTTAGATGAACCTTGACATACCACTCAGGGTATAATTCATATCACCAGGATTTATCCACTTTAGGAACTAAACAGTTAACCTAATCATCTCATTTTATTGCTAATTTAGAAAAGCTTTTCCCCTTCTAAGTACACTCTCACTTTTCTAAATTCACTGCTCATGACCTGAGCCTTTTATCCACTGCACTATTACCAACAGCTAATCCCTCTCACTTATTGATAATTGGACAAAACTGAACAACGTGCCAACTCCTGAACACAGCATACCACTGAGGGTTCTATTCAGTTATTCCCGAAAAACCACATTGGTTTCCAGGTTTGGTTCTTTTGTGGCATATCAATGGGAAACAAGTGAGAGATTTTCTCATTGCTTAGGAATTTCGCCAATTCTAACCTGCTCATTGAACAGTCTTTCTAAGGAATAACATTTACAGTTTATAGAGTTCACAGATCTTCCCTTTCTTACAGTTCAATGAATAGTCTGCAATTCTTGTTTACTGAAATAATTACTTAATGCATATATTTAGACTATAATTATACTATAAATATCTCTTCCAGAACTTACTTTATTTTGTCGATCCAATGCAAATTCAAACGAGAGATACCCCAGTGTCTGGGGCTCATGCAGATTTATCACAGGATTAAGCCACAGGCACTACTTTCTATTTGCTTAATTAGTTCTTGAAATTATAGAAGCCTATGATTTGGTGCCACATAGAAATCAATGCAATACTTTCTTAAGGGGATATTCCATCAAACTGTGAAACTGCGTTATATCATACATGCAGGTGTAGGAAATATTTTCTGTCTTTAAATTTAATAAACATATTTAGTGGCATCTGCTAGCATGAAACAAGCCTTTGGGGCATATGTTAGAAAGCAAGGACAAAGACTTTGGCAACTGAATTATTATAGAATGAAAGTAAAAGCTTACAACAGGGTAGCATTCAGAGATGCTCACAAAGAGGGTACAATGCAGTTCACACATTCATGGCTTGAATTTATGCCCTTTCCAATTCAATGGGACAGTGTTGGCTGCTTTTCACTACCTTCACACAGCCACAGGAAAATGAGGGTCCAGGAAGGGGCACACATGGCTTCTCTGCATTGGTTCTCCCTGGAACCTTCTTTTCAATTTTCCCCTCACATGACCATGTTTTCTCACAGCCTTTAACATACTTCACATGTTGATTTCCCTAGAAGTTTGATATTAAAACACAGATGGGACGCCATGAATTTTATTAAATTTGAGAGCTTATGTTTAGAAGAATTGGGAAAGTGGCCAATGCATGGATTAAATGACACTCAGAGTTAGAAAATTGGCCATTTAAGGAAGTTAAGTGACTCAAGACACAAGAAGAAAAAATTGAAATGCAAAAAATGTTTAAAAGTGACAAGCGTGTGAGGAAATCCACTGTGTTGATGCCTGTATTGTCCCTTTTGAAGAATTTTTAAATACCCCTCCAAATTGTTTTATTTTGCAAGTCACCAAAAATTAAATTCATTTTAAGTTAGATGCCCACAATGTTTTTTCAGATTTTTTATACCTTTCATTTGAGAGTTGCATTATTAACTAACTTATCAGCACTGATGCTAATTTATTAATTCATTCACTCACTTACTCATACACCAAATACAATTTGCCCCCTGCTCTGCATCAAGCACAAGGCAAATAAGGTCTTCCTATGGAAAACATTAATTTTCATAAGATGTGGCAAAGCCATAGCATGTTTCCATCAATGAGAGGTTGTAGTGGTGACAGGATGGGAGCTGTTTCAAAAAGGCTGACATGACATCTACATGTGAGAGACTCCACCAGGAATAAGGCCCAGAGCATTAGGGTCTCTGGAATTCTTCCCCATGGTTCCTCCAGGGAACCAAATCCTAATGTCTACAGCATCCATCATAGGTAATAAATTAATTTCTTGCCTATTCCTTCAAATGGTATTAGTAATGGACCTCATAAGAATTAAGAATATGACCTCTTAAATTATGATCTGTGTTTCAGGGTTTAGAAGAAGAACCCCAGTTGAGAAAGAACATAGACTTCCATAGGCCAACTGTCCATATAGGGCTTTATAACTTGATTTTAGGGATAAAGAAAGCCAGAGAAAATGGTTTAAAGTGATTATAATAATGTTTTGATATTGGTTATTTGCTTTGTTTATTAGAAACAATTAAACTACATTGCTTTCTTATGTGGCTATTTTGCTTGTTATTTTCTGCTTCCTCCCTCTCTCAAGTCAGACCCATTCTCCATACTTCCCTGCCTTTCCTTGGGCTTGGAGGCTGACCTCCCCATGGACCACTCGCTTGCTTTCAGGAGAGTTCTGCAAATAGGAGGCATCAGTGGAGGACTGGTGCTTTGGTGGATAGAAAGGATTGGAGTGACTTCCTCCCAGCATGGGCCTGGGGTGTGGCTCTGTTAGGGGTAGTCTCTTTCCACCTGTGCACTGGCTCCTGCAGCATGAGCCTGTAATTCTTTCTGTCCTCGTTAGGCCGAGGGACGATAACAGACCACGAGTAAAGTCTGAGTTTGTCATAGATTCTTTCAGCCCCAGCTATACTTCCTAAACTCTCCTCACTACACCTGTTTGTATTGAGTCCTCTTGACATCTGGACCCTGCTGATTTCGGTAAGAGCAGCAGAATACTGAATACTGATGCTTCTGGTAACTTTGTGTCAGTTAACAGTCGAGTTTTCTTTTATGTAGGAGAAAGTGTGCTTTAGTTAGCTTTGGAGAATAGACTTCCAAGTTATACCAAATTATTGTATGATTTTTCTAAACACAAATTTTGAAGAAACCAGTATTTATCATGGTTTGATATTAATTACAGAGGAAAATATTTTCATTTCCTCTTCCACGTAGAATTTTATCATATTACTAATATTGATAAAACAAAATTTGTGTGCTGCATCTGAATATTTACCTCAAAAGATAGAAAATAATACCCCTTCATGTATAGATATTACTACTAAAACAATAGCAAATTTGAGAAAGGCGTTACACAAAAGCAGTTCCTTTTAACATATATATTTCCTCCCTGTTTATTCCAGTAAACAAATGCAGTGGCCAACACAAAAAAATTAATTTCTGAGAATTATGAAAATGCCTATTGCTAACCTTTTCCTGTGGTTAGAGTTTCTAGTTTGAGAGTTAGATAGCATAAAATCTCTCAAAGTTTGCATTTTTATGTCTGACTCAATTTATCCTAATAAAATAACATCGTTGCAAGGCCTGGATTAAGGTTCTGTGTAGAATCTCGGAGAAGACTGCAATTTGCTTTATGCTGTCATTTTAGTATTCCCTGAACTCATAGTGTCATTTTTTTTTTTTTTTATCGACTTGCCTTGGATTCCTAGAGTCAGCAATGAGCTTTAACTTATAAACATTTTTTACCCATTTACATATAAAGCAACTACTATTATCACTAGGCAGCTAGTTGAAATAAACATCAATAATAAGTCACGATGTAGTAAAATTACAAGTGCTGTATCTCTTTAATTACTGAGTGTAAACCATATTATGTGGGATATTTGTAATCTCATTTGCAGTAGCATTTTGACCAACAGTCCAGAAGCCTGTAACTGAAGCCAGGAAAGCAGACCCCAAAACAGTATTTTTAGTAGTTCCCAAGCTGGTTAAAAGAAAGTCAGACAAAAAAAAAAATGACAATGACAGAATCTCAGAATTAGGAAAAAAAATGTCATAATTGTATTTTTTAGTTCTCTTTGTTAACTATTGTGGTCAAAGATGAGAAAAAGAACTTCGTAATTAAAGAACATTTATAGCCAAACTATTTAACGTATTTGTTTAAAACTGAAGTTGACTGTTCGAAAAGTTGTGAGAGGGTATACTCCAGAACAAACCTGGAGGGATGAGTAGCTTTGCTTTTGAAAAAAGAAAGAGGTATACACAGTACAACTGCGAATGGATGTAACTCTGGCTAGGGTCCAGGTGTGGGTAAAGTGAGACCTCCCCACACACTCGCTCAGCATGGCTGAATTGCCATAATAAATCCCAGTTAACCCTGCAGCCAGGGCCAAGCCAGCTTGAGAAAAGGGTCAGGAAAACAGGAGTGAAAGTGTTAAAGAAGTAATACTATTTAAATGGGGTTGCAGAACTCCTATTAAAAATGGCAGTACTATAAATGTTCTAGTATTGTCAGGAATGTTCTGTTGGATGACACTATGCTGTGATTTGTACACACAGCGGACCAGAGTTGATGGGTGAATGAAATGATCCATAACCCTCTCTGACACATTTAGAGCAGTTCAGCTGCACACAGAGAACAGTCCATCATTTGCACCCTTCTGTGAAAGCTGGCTTTACCAAGTGTTTCAATGAAATATGTGCAACTTCCCATTTAAATTAGTACCACATGAACCATGAAGAGCACCACAGGTATCTGTTGTAGTACCAGCCTAATGTAAAAGTGGCCTGTCTTGTAATGCTCTAACAGGAAAGACATACAACCATTCATCTGTAACATATTAAAACCAGAAGAAATAAATTACTCCATAGATGAAGAATTATTGCTGGTGAAGAAAATGTGCAAAGGTAGTCCTAAAAAGCAGCTTTTACTAAAAAATTATCGCAACAGCATTTGAATTCTTAATGCATATTAAACTGAGAACTTGCAACCATAAATCATCATTTTTAAATGGAGGAAGTCTGGTTAAAACTTTTAGCAGAGATTTGTTTCACTTCTTCACCAGTTTTAGCCTTGGTACTGATAGGAAACTGCCTCAGTCAATCACTGCTCCTATCCCAGGAGCAGTGAATCAGAGCGATTATAACAACGGCAAGCAACAAAAAGAGTAGACGTGTATTAGGTTTTTTTTTAATGTTTACTTCATAACGTGACATAATCTAAGTGAGGTTAACTACAATGTATCAACAAAGCCAGATCTCTCCCTGTTATGAAAAAGAGTGCTGCTTAAGTAATGCCATAATGAATGAATAGTTATCTTTGCTTAAAAATGTGTGATTTAGGTGAAAAGACTTCGGACCATAAAAACCACCCCAGTGTACACAATATCCATTTCAAAGGATCACGAATGGTTGCAATTCAGTCAAACTACTTTCCAAACAACTTTAAATGCTCATACAATAAAAATAGTAACAAAAAACACGTATCAGGTTATGGCAATAGATTAAGGTCCTTTGCTAAATGTTGTACACACATGATTTTATGTAATTCTTACAACAGTGGTATAAAGTGGATGATTTTACTATCACCATTTTCCAGATAAAGAAAACAGCTGCAAAGAAGTGAGGCAACAAGTCCCAAACCAGCCAGGAGAATCCTAAAATTAGAACTTGACAGACAGCCCTGTGGGTTCCAAAGTACACTCATGAAAATGTTCTTATTTGAGTCTCGTAACAAACTCAAGAGGTAGATTGGGTGGTTACCATCATTTCATTTTATACATGGAGAAACCTAATTTCAGATGGATGAAGTGGTCTGCCCTAGTTCAGAGCAAGAAGATGACAGAGTGAAAGAGTTAAGACCTGAAGTCGGAGCATCACCACAATGTGGCAGTGCCACTCCTGGGGTAAGCCTGAGGCTTACACTCAACCCTGTGTATGTTCTCACTCCATTCTCCTGCTCAGAGCAAATTCGCCCCACTTCACTTTAAGGTAGCAAAGGATGTATGCAGAAATATTTTTTAAAGGGATTTAATTGTGTGGCTCAGTAGATTTCAACATAGTTTCTGCAAAATAAAAAAAAAATCTGTTATATCTATAAATAATCTGTTTCTCTAGTTAAAAAAATAAAAAGTCAGGCTGTGAGTAATGCGAAGCAACCATACATAAAGAATAAGTCAGCTATAGCTTTTCTAGTAACAGGGAAAGTTGTTTCTTACCAACTATTTTAAGGCATCCTGAATTTTCACATTTGACATGGGCCTTCCTATACTCCAGAACTTTTTGCAGTTTTGTGGGTCATAACAGATAAAAGTTAGGTTGAGTTTTGGGTAATTTGAGAGTTCATCGAGTGGCCTTTGTAATGGCTATAAATTCAGGATGAAAAATTTTCCCAATAAGATTACCAACCAGAACGTAACATAGTATACTCATACAACAATGTTAAATGTTGTTTCTTTGTAGTCGATTCACATTGCTCAGGTTAAAACTGTGCTACTAATATTAAAACTCATTGCCTATTTGCACAGTTGCTTTCTTCAAACACACCACCTGATGTAGCATTCATAGCTCTGTGGACACTTAGATATTAAGGAAATGTAATTATAAGCACCAATTTATCAGAACTGTCACTTTTAAGCTGGATGCCACATTTTAAATAAAGTTCTATCATGAAGTATCCAAAGAAGATTTCAAAAGTTGTAAAATTTATCTGAATGGCATCTAAATAATCAAAATAATGGAAAAGGCATCTGTAGCACTGATCATTTTCCAGAAGCTGCAAAATTAAGAGTGCCATATATTTAAGTAGAAACTGAAGAAAGTTCTACTTTTTATATAAAACGTATTCAGTCCTCTCCAATGCAAAGTCTAACACAAACATAATACAATATGATACAACAAATAGTGTAGCTGGTAAAATTTTGCAACTATGTTATTCCTCAATCTAATGAGGTGTATGAATGTAGAAGTACCATGATCTATCTATAAAGTGAAGGTATTTTAGGAATGAAAAAAAATAAATTTTATGTTACTATTCATGCTTGCTTATGATTTATTTTAAACTTAAAGCCAAAGAGAAGCACATTATCTGAAAGAAAAAAAAAATCAAGAAGAGGACAGTGGACCACCACACTATATAGGAAAGTGCAGGAACGCTCAGCTGCCTCCAACAGTTTAATGAAGGGACTCTTTCCAAGCATGAGGCTGGGAACAGGAGAAACCACCAAGATGGAGAATTACTCTGCAACTAGGAATGGCAGTGTGATCATAAGGAATTTATGTCTGGTCTTGGTCCCTAGTTGCTGACACAGAGCTTCTAAAACTCTTGTAATTTCCTGAAAGCTAAGGATGATAGGTGCATCTTTTGTTATTCAACATAAGACCCTTTCAATCATACTTGAGTTTATGTTAATGAGGTGACTGTTGGTGGACCCCTAGGTAGTTTCAGGATGGGGACTGGTTGCCAAAGGAACAACCAAACATGTTATTAAATAGTTAGAACTTTCAGCCCCACCCCCTGACCTCCAGTGAGGGTGAAGAGCAAGGTGATGATTGGTTGTGACAATATGATAAAACCTCCATCAAAACTCCTGATAACACTGTTTGGAGAGCTTCCAGGTGAATACATCAGGGTGCTGGGAGGGTGGTGCAGTTAGAAAGGGGGTAGAAGCGCTGCACCCATCCATCCATACCTTACCCTATGCATCTCTTCCATCTGGCTGATCTGGAGTTATAGGCTTTGAAATAATAATTTCAATATTATTCAATATTAATAATTTCAGTATTACCTTTGAAACAGGTAATAAGTAAAGTGCCTTTCTGAGTTCTGTGAGCTGTTCCAGCAAATTACTAAAGCTGAGGGGCATGGTGTGGGGATTCCTGACTTTTTAGCCAGTTGGTCATAAGTACCAGAGGTCCAGGACTTGGAAGTGGCAAGTAGCAGGCAATCCTGTGGGACTGAGCCTTTAACCTGTGGGGTCAGCACTAACTTCAGGTAGTCAGTGTCAGAATGGAATTGAAATGTAGGATGTCCAGCTGATATCTGGAGAGTTGGAGAGTTGGTTGGTGTGAGGAGAAAATCCCACATTTGGTGTCAGAAGTATTACGAATAAGAACAGCTCAGAGTCAGGATCCACTATTATAGATATAAAACTTACTTAAAATCCTAATTCAGGTTTGACACAGACAGCAACCCTTCTTTTAAACAAATATTATTTAATTAACCAGAACAGTATGGCATTTCCTGCCCATGCCAGCTAATTACTTCTCCTCTATACATTACCTCATTACTCTGTATTATTAGGATAGAAATGACCAGCTTGATAGGCTGTTTTAGAAACACCTGTTTCCTCCGTTTCTAGATTGTGCATTTCTTGAAGAGGTGATTGTTTCATTTCCAGAGCTAGAACTAAACCATACATGGAGTTACACTGATTTGAATATCAATCTGAGCTCAATTGTGTGAACACGTGTGTGTGCATTGGAAATGCACAAAGAAGAATGGCATTATGCATTTAAGATCTGACTCCCAGCCTTCTATCTGCGATGAGGAAGAGGAGGGCAATTACTAAAAGTATAATACAAGTTGACAAAAGTAAAAACCCCAATTATGTATTTATGTCTAAAAGCTGTAATATGACAGTTCTACATTGATAGGTTTTGCCCTTTCTCGGTTTCTTTTGCTTGGGGTCTAGACACACCCGCAGCATCCCATTTTCTTCCCAGCTCCAATTATCACCAGCCAGTTACTGCAAAATAATTGTCAAATGGTCCTTAACCCTACATTGGTTATTCATGTATTTTAGTTCCCTCCTGTTCCCTTCTCAATTACACTCCCCACACCTCATTACCTTCCTAGATCTTCTCCCAGTGAGAGCCACTGAGAGCCACAGGACTCTGAGGTTTTCATTCCCCAAGTGTCTCTCTGCTCCTCTCTTTCTCTGATTAAATTTCTTGGCAACTCTAATTGAAGACTTACATTCCAGCTAGTTTCTCTCTGATTTTCTCTCTGGATTCCCATGCCCTCTCCTACCCAGCACCTGCTGCTCTTACTTTCTTCCAAATCCCATGTCCTGGAGTCCATTCTTCATGTGTGATTTTGCCTACTGTGTCATAAAACTGTTTCTTACAATACAGTGTTTTAAATTCTTACTCACTCATGTCTTCTCCTGTTTTCCCTTACTTCTCTACAGAGCATTTCATTCTTAACTCTTTCATGTTAACTTCATCATTCTCATTGATTAAAACACTCTTTCTACAATGGTTGACATATGCTTGCCTAGGAATTTCTTTATTTCTTGAAGGTCCTATCTTTCAGTTTGTTCAGTTTTAGTTATTTTATCTTGAACCTCTCTGGCTGTTTACTGACAACTTTCTTTGTCTCGTCGATGTCTTCTTTCTGTTTTATTCTCCAAGTACCTCTTCTTCGGTCTACATATATTTCATTGACATGCATAGCAGAAGTGGTAGATTAAAATGCCATTTTTATTGGGTGTTAAATTGATCAAATCGCTTTTGTCCCCAGGAATTTTTTTAGAGAATGATGCATATTTTGTTGGTTTTGGGTGACAGGCAAACAGCTGTTATAGCTGATGTTGAATCTGTGTGAGAAAGTTTTAGCACTTTTTTATCTGTGGAAGTTGAGGTGTAAAAAGGATGAGGATTTGAAGGAAAAAGGAATATCACAACCTGTGTATGGGAATGTTTTAATCCCAAACCAATCACTCTGGTGATTGCTTAATGTTTAATCATCATGTTTAATATAGAGATATGTTTGTGTGTATGTGTGCATGTGTAAGATTTTTTAATAAAATCAATTATTTTTATATATTTTAAAGCTTCCGAGGCTTGTATTATCATAGTTTGCCTTGGCAGAGGCAGTGTCAATGGTGCCGGGAGAGACTTTACTGATCCTCTGCAAACTATCCATTTTTCTGCCAATATTTGATATCCCATCTTCTGTCTTGTTTATTTTGTTTGTGGTGAATTATCATTTTGGCAATGTGCCCTTGAAACAGACTTCATTGATACAAAAAATGTGTCTGATCTGGCCAGCAGGAAAAAGAAAAAAAGATGTATAATTCTTCATAACAATGATTCTGGGGGGAATTCGGTAAAGGGCTTGGTTAAGATAATGAGCTAGCCTTAATTCGAAAAGCAATGCATATTCAATAGTGTTTGCAGTTTCATCTCAAATTGTTTAAAATTAATAATGATTAAGAAAAAGCACTGTGCTCACACTCATGGAGTGATTTTTACTGAGAACCCAAATAACGCTCAGTTGAAATGGGATTCAATGTAAGCCCATTTGGTCTGAAGAGACTATAATTCTTATGTAGGAATTCCCATCTCCAGTAATGGGCAGAATTATCTGAGGAATGTACCTAATACAGTGGCATGCACTTGATGGGCACTGTACCAAATTTCATTAAGGAGCATCATTTAAAATGGTCTTTTAAAACTGGGGGTGAAGGGAAATATCCAGGGTCTTGTGTACCTGAACAAAATGTTTCAGATAGCAGAAGAAGCAGACTTTGTGTGCTTCGATAAAGAAGGCAAATTTGTTGCAATTAGTCACATATTTTTATTATTACCATGTAGAAATTAGTAAAATCAACTATGGCACACTAATTTAACCAATGAAATGTTTAGAAATACTGGATCAACTCAAATGTTTCAGTCTAAATTCCTCCTCTATTCAATACTGATATTTCCAACAATGTAAAATTTCTTTGTTGTTTCTACTTTATTCTGTTGTATCTCTTTTCAAAAAGAGAAACAAATAAACACACACTGTATGAATTTTGGACATAACTTGCAGGCTAAAAACCATATATGCTGAATTCTGTTTGCAATTTTGATAATAATTTGCTGAAAAATAATCAAAGTAAAAGGAAAATTGATTGACTTGAATATTGATGTCTATAATGCATTTATATCTCAACTTTTAAAATATCTATTTATAGCTAAACTCTACCTATTTTTTATGACTCTATACACGTTTTATATATTTATATAAATTATACATACAAATTATGTGTTTCCATGCATAATTTGATACTAACCAAATTTTACACCTCAAACATAAAATTTTTCAAATCTAAATATCAGTATGCTTTTGGCTGATATTTGGATTTAAAATATTTTAGAACAATTGAGTTGTTATGACCTTCAAACTATATCCTTGGGAAATGATAATTACAAAAAGTTAAAATCCTAGGATAAATCAAGTAAGTAGAAGGTTGGTTGATCCCAAGAGAATTGAATAGAAAGAGGAAACAAACTCTAGGCTAAGAATTTAAGTAAGATGATGGTGTAAAATACACACATTTCATATTCTCAAGGGTGTTCTAATGAAAATCCTATGGAACGGGCTACATATACTTTTTGTTTTTCTTTCCAAGTTGTCTCTGGAATTTAATTTACTAGAAGTCATACAAATCCAGTGAGAAATAAGCATTTCTGCCCTGTGTTGTATAATTTGAGAAGCTGCTAAAAATAAGTACATAAGACAATAGTTATGTAAGATGCAATTTGGAGGCCACAATTGAAATGAAGTAGAGATACACTAATCACAGATGCTTTTGCTTCTTTCTAGGAGTTCTTTAACATGGTTTTAATCAGCATATTCTCATTCATTGATGAAAGAGAATACAAGAACAAAGCCAAGAAGAAAATTTTCTTGATCTCTGATTATTATCTAATATTAGTAAGCACTCCCCTGTATAAAGCACTATATATAAGGACACTCTGGAAATGCATTTTTAAATTTCTATTGAAAATGGTATTTAGAGGCATAACATTTGAGATTATGAACATAGGATATATTCCAAGTAAGCATTTCAGGTACATTTCATTTTCCATAAAACAAGCAAATGACCTAGTATTTAATAAAATATAATTGGTAAAATTATGTTCTAAGAATTTTAAAACTAACTATTTTCAAATTATTTAATTATTATTTTTTTCTTTAGAATAAGGAGCTTTTTGCTTTGGGCTTCCATATTTGAATTAGTGAAATTCATTTATTCACTTGAAAAGTAGGTAGTGTGCTTGGCACTGGGAATACCATAGTGAGTAAAATAGATAAGATCCAGCTTTCATGGAGCATACAGTCTAAAAGGGAATATAATCAGCAAACAACTAGTTACATAATTAAAGACACTATATAAAAAGTGTGATAAGGGTTATATAAGAAAAGCACAATGCATGTTAAGAAGTATTAGTAGGGAAATGTGACTTCTTTGGGGGATTTTATAGGCCTTCCCTGAAGGTGTGACAATTAAGCTGAAAGCTGAGTGGTTACTAAGAACTAGCAGGGAAAAGAATGAGAATGAATGGTATCATTGGAAGCCATTATCAGAATTTTCAATTATTTTTCCTCTGTGGTTTGGAAAGTCTTTGAAGGGTTTAGCACAAGAAGAGATATTTTCAGATTTTTTAAAGAATCATGATAATTACTGTGCAGTGCATATAATAAATCGAAGGGTTGAGAATTGGACTGTCAAATGTGGTAGTCTTATCTTGACAGGAGGCTGTTGAGTACAAAAAATGAGACTAATGTGAATTGAGATGAGCTGTATGTATAAAATATATACAATATTTTAAATACTTTGTAGAAAACATGTAAAATATGTAAATGTTTACAATGGTTATGTGCTATAATAAAGTGGATCTCTTGAGTTAAAATGTATTAATACAATGTATTTCACTTGTTTTCCTTATTTTTTAATGTTACTATTAGAAATTTAAAATTATATGTGTGGAGTTTTCAGCTCTAAACAAAATGGCATACATGACATTTTTTCCCGCTTTATTCCATTAAGTACAGCTGTAAACCCTGCAAATAATGCAAAAAGCAACCAAGTAGAGTTCTCAAGGAAGAAAACAGTAGGGGAAAGAAATGAGGGACTCCAACATTGGAAGTACAATGCAGTGGCAGGGTATTACAGAGACCCCAATCCTTTGAAGAAGGTGACTCAAGCCCAACCTTTTCTGAACTCCAACCTAGAAACATTAAGTGGCCCCGATAGGGTCATTTCTCTCCACAATTGAATGGAAGATCACTGGACAAAAACAAGAAATCTAATCAGCTCTACCCAGGGGCTTTGATTGGGAGCCCTGATGGCAATGAAAGAGCAAAGGAAGAGTTTTCCTTTTCCACTGGGCCTGAGATCCTCCTCCATCAGGAGAAGTTGGGTGGGCAGAAGACAAAGGCAACCCAGGCCATGAAGCTTCTTCCTCCACTTAGAAGCACCAGGTGCCTTATCTGAGGAATCTCTGCCTGCTCAGGCAGCATTAGGAGGAACTGGTGAGAGCCTGAACCAGCAACAACTACACCTAATGACAAAAATAGTATCATAAGACTCTAAAAACTAAATGTTCATCATAACCATCACTTAAAAATGTAGGCCAGTATTTGAGGGCGTAACTCAGTGGTATGACTACTTTCTAGAAGAGGAAACTTAAATTGTGCCCATAATCTCCTTAAATAATAGCCAAAATGTCCAGAATACAACTGAAAATCACCCATCATATCAAGAACTAGGAAAACCACAATATTCGGCTGAGAACTACCAGCGTCCTCTTAATTGCTGACCATGAAAATCTCTATTGTTTGCAAAGGTGCCCTTAGGTTTTAACTTCCCCCACTCTGTTTGAAATGAGGCTTCCTAGCTTGCCTCTCCTGATGTGAAACTTCCATCCTATGAGCAAGCTGGGGTCAGGGCAATCAGGGGCCCAGTATACTCATCTTTCCATGTGTGAGATTAATCCTCTGAACCTGTTAGTGCTGCCTGGGTGGAGGAAGGGAAACTTGGCCTCCTGACTGTACTCACCAGGAATTTAGCCTCTGCAACTTGGAACAAGAGGGGTTGAGAAATGATACCAACATTTGATATCAGTTGGTTGTCTACCAACCTCCTCTTACTTGCTGGTAGTTCTCAGCAATTAAGAAGAGCCTGGTAGACAATCAACTGGTACCAACACTGAGATGACTCAAATGTTGTAAACATCTAACAAGGCTTTAAAGCAGCCATTATACAAACATTTCAATGATCAATTACAAAGCTTCTTGAAACAAATAAAAAATTAGGAACTCCAGCAAAGAATAGAAAAGGTAGGTGTGGTATAAAAGAGCATACGTGGAATTCTTGCAGTTATGTAGCTATTCTGGATCTTGACTGTGGTGATGGCTGCATAAACCTACTTGTGATAAAATCACATAGAACTGACTGACACAAAACATACAAACACATAAATGAGTACAAATAAAATGAGAAATCTGAATAAGATCGTGGACTGTAGTGTAATGTAAATATTTTAGTTGGGATAGGGTATTAGAGTTTTGCAGGATTTTACCACTAGAGAAAACTGAGTGCAGCGTACATAGAATTGTAAATCTAGTCATTTCAAAAGAAAATATTTAGTATTATGTATGTGAAACATATTTCCATTGGTTATTGCTGGACTACAACAGCCAACAGACTGGTGAACTACTTAAGCAGTGGCCTGGGTGAGACATGATGATGGAATGAATCCGAGAAATGACATCGGGAGAGAAAAGACAAACTGAAGGCTGACACAAGTCAATGCTAAAAGAGAATCTCTGAACAAAGCTGCAACGTTGTGCTGCATCGGGGTCTTCAAATGAAAGGGTCTTCAAATGAAAAAATTAAATGAGTACAGAAACTCCTATTTCTACTCCTGTTTCCTGTCTGGCATATAATAGATGCTGAATGGTTCATTTCTGAATGAAATGAATTAAAAATGAAATAATCCAAATTTATAGAGACAGCTTAGGAATGTAATCATTTGGAAGAAACATTCAGATGTTATTACAGAAAAGCTCTTCAAACGTAATTGTTTGGGAGAATTCTCAGCAATACATGCTGATTGTCGAGACAACACAGTGTGGAAACCAGAAACATCATGTCCCCATTTGAGGGAATAATATTTGTGTGTATGTGTCTCTCTGTGTGTAATTTGTATTTAAATTGACAAAACTGCAAGAGTTTATTATTTATGCAATATCTTTTTGTACAAAGTTACTAATAGAACAATGCCACATTTTTAGACATTGGTATGTGAACCGTAAAATGGAAGAAAAACTACTGTCTTCTCTCCTGAATATCACTTTTTGCTTGCATCATCCTTGGTTAAGAAAGAGCAGTGTAGGTCGGGCGCGGTGCTCACGCCTGTAATCACAGCACTTTGGGAGACCGAAGCTGACGAATCACGAGGTCAAGAGATCAAGACCATCTGGAGAACATGGTGAAACCCCATCTCTGCTAAAAATACAAAAATTAGCCGGGCCTGGTGGCATGTGCCTGTAGTCCCAGCTACTCGGGAGGCTGAGGCAGGAGAATCCCTTGAACCTGGGAGGCAGAGACTGCAGTGAGCAGAGATCACACCACTGCCCTCCAGCCTGGCAACAGAGCGAGACTCTGTCTCAAAAAAAAAAAAAAAAAAAAAAAAAAGAAAGAGTAGCGTAACAATTCCACTTCTGGATTAGCATTGTAAGGAGACTGCGGACCTGTTACACCAGAAAACAGACATAATAGGAAAAAAGTATTTTTTTAAAAATCTCCGGAAATTGTTCTAAAAACAAACAGCAGACTTTTAAAAAACTTATCTGAGAAAACGTACTAAATTTCTGCAAGAAAAACCAGAGTCTGTGGCACGTGAGCATGTTTGCCTCACTCTAACCTCTCCCTCTCAGGTCGCATTCATAAAAGTTCAACTTTAGGAAGTTGTGCCCAAGGTGAGATTACCTGTCCCTTTAATTTCCAATCAAGGGATACAGTATTTCACCAGGAGGGTAGCCACCAGCATTTCTCAGCTCCTCTTACTCCAAGTTGCAGAGGCTAAATTCCTGGAGAGTACAGCCATCTGGCCACCACGAACAGGTCAGAGGATTAATCTCACACATGGAAAGATGAGTATACTGGGCCCCTGATTGCCCTGACCCCAGCTTACTTATAGGATGGAAGTTTCACATCAGGAGAGGCAAGCTAAGAAGCCTCACTTCAAACAGAGTGGGGAAGTTAAAACCTAAGGGCACCTTTGAAAACAATAGAGATTTTCATGGTCAGCAATGAAGAGGAGGCTGGTAGTTCTATGAGGGCAAGAAGTTAAACTGTAGGCTAGGTAGCTTACCAGAGACTACAAGGAAAAGAGATACCTAGGTAGAGGCTTCCTGGGAACACGACAAACATGCAAGACTTGCCTCAAACACTGTCGTTACCAGAATTTACTTAGATCAGACCATAGAGCAATTTATGCCTCAGGACGGTTTTGAAAATAATAGAACAATTAGCCATCAATGTAGCATAACATCTTAGTGTAAATACCAAATAAGGCAGAGAGCTTAACAGAGATATCAGGGAAAGAGACAGTCAAAAAGAGCCCTGCTAAAATTGCTGTAATCCCAGGGTGACTGTGTATGTGCCCAAGGCTGTACCCTCTGAGGAGTGACATCAGAAGCTTCACACTGTGAGGAAAATAGACTTCACTACAATAGCCTAGCCAAGTCAGTAAACAAATTAAGAAGCAAACAGAAAAAAAAAAAAAAAAAAGAAAGAAAAAAAGAAATGTTCTAGAGAGGGAAGTGAAAAAACATTATGCAGATTTACTAAAATATTACTTAAAATGTCTCTTTTACAGCAAAAATAAATAAAGGAGATGCAAATAGACAGAAAACTTTGACCTACACACAAGAAGAGGAGCAAGCAACAGATGTTGACTTTAGAGGATCCAAGTGTTTGATTTAAAAGTAAAAGACTTCAAGTCAACCAGTATAACTAGAGTCAAATAACTAAAGGAATGCTTGTTTAAAGAAATAAATAAAGCTATGATGCAGTGCCGTGAAATAGAGAATATCATAAGAAGGTAGGAACTGTAAAATGGACCAAATGGGATATCTTAATAGAAAAGTACAGTAAACAGAATTAACAGATTGACGAGAGGCTAAACAGTATACTTGAACTAGTAGAGCAAAGACTCAACAATAGAAATTATACAATTTGAAGAACAGATATAAAAATAAACAAAAATGAACAATGTGTCAGAGAAACGTGGGGTGCCATTTAGCACAGAAATGTATGTGTAATAGGAGGACTAAAAGCAAAGGAGAAAGAGAAAAGAAAAGAAATAATACTCAAAGAAATAACAGTTAAAAACAACAACATGCAATCCAAAAAGCTCAACAAACTCTATATGGGATAAACATAAAGAGATCCACACACAAAAACACAGTAGCAAAAGGAAAGGATATTCTGAAAGCAGCAAGAGAAAAACAAATGACACGTACGGAAAAACCCCAATAAGACCAACAAGTGATTACTCACCAGAAACAATGGAAGCCAGAAAGTGGCAGAATGGAATATTCAACAACCTAAAACAAACAAACCCACAATTATCCACCAAGGATCTTATATCTAGCAAAATTGTCTTCCAAAAATGAAGAAGAAATAAAGGCATTGTCAGATTAATAATGATGATAATAATAATAAAAACAAAGAGAACTCATTGCTGACAAATTCACATTACAGGAAAAACTTCAAGGAAGCTGTTCAGGCTGAAAGCAGGTAACTCAAGAATAATTCAAATCCATGAAAAAACAAAGACACAAATAAAGGTAATTATGCAATTATGAAAGATAGTATAAATGTATATTTATTTTTCTTTTTCTCCTAGCTGATTTTGAAAACAACTATATATGAAATATGTATTAAATTTTTTGTTGGAACTACAAAATTTAGAAATGTAATATGTACTTATTGCACAAAGGAGGTGCACAGGAGCAAAGCTTATTTGGAATAGGAAAATGATACTATATAGGAACACAAATGCACAAGAACAAATGAGGAGAATCTGACATGGTAACTAAGATTAATATATAAAACTCTATGAATATATATATACCTTTTTTCTTACCTCACCTTCTTAGATGGACATAAAATTATGTAAACCCATAATTATAACAATGTATTGTTTGTTGTTGAGTTTGTAACATATATAATACATATATATGTAATATGACTGTATAGAAATAACATGTATCACTGCAAAAAAATAGTATAAATCAGAAGTAGATTCAGATAAAGGAACCAGTAAAAATTAACTAAAACATATATAATAAAATTATGAAAGAATTTAAATGTTATACTAGAATATATTATTTTAATGAAGGATAATAGAGGGGAAAATGCACGTGAAGTCTATAAAAAGCAAAATGTCAGACATAAATCCAAATTTATCAATAATAAGAATAAATGTGAATGGATTAAACAGTGTAATCAAAGGTAGTTTTTCAGACTGGATAGAAGACACAATCCAATTGTATCCTATTTATAGGAGATAAAATTTAGATTCAAAGATAGAAATAGAACCAATGGAGGAAAAAGTCATGTTAATTACATGTTTTAGTTTCCTGAGATTGTTGTAACAAATTACCACAAGCACAAGTTTATTTTCTCACGTTTCTGGAGGTCATATGTCTGTTATACATTTTACTGAGTTAAAATTAAGGTGTCATCAAGGCTGCACTCCAGTGGAAGTACTAGAAGAGAAGATATTCGTTGTGTGTTCTGGCTTCTGGTGGCTGGCAGAACTCTTTGACTTGTGACTACATTACTTCCATCCCTGCTTTTTGATCACACTGACTCCTCCTTTTCTGTGAGTCAAATATTTTTCTGCAGGCTGGGCCTGGTGGCTCATTCCTGTAATCCCAGCAGTTTGTTGGCTGAGGTGGGTGGATCACTTGAGGTCAGGAGTTCGAGACCAGCCTGGTCAACATGGTGAAACCTCATCTCTACTAAAAATACAAAACTTAGCTGGGTGTGATGGTGCGCACCTGTAGTCCCAGCTACTTGGGAGGCTGAGGCAGGAGAATCACTTGAACCTGGGAAGTGGAAGTTGCAGTGAACAGAGATTGTGCCACAGCAGTCCAGCCTGGGTGACAGAGCCAGACTCCATCTCTCTCTCTCTCTCTCTCTCTCTCTGTCTGTCTCTCTCTCCCCCCATATATATATATATATTTTTCTTTTTTTTTTTCCTGCCTCTCTCTTATAGGGAAAATTGTGATTGGGTTTAGGACCTACCCAGATAATCCAGAATAATCTCCCTAAATTAATGTTATTAAATTAGCCACCTTTACAAAGACAGTTTTTCCTCTTAGGGTAACATTGACAAGTTCCAAGAATTAGGATTTATTATATTTGGATGGCTATTTGTCAGCTTGCTACGGTCATTTCTGTGGATTCACATCCCTCCCACTTGCAAAAATGCATTCATCCTATCTCAACATTCTTGTAAGTCTCAACCCATTTCATCATGACCTAAATTCCAAAACCTCATTTCAAAATAATCAAGCTAAAAGTCTCAGATTTCATTATCTAGTTTATTTGAATCAGGTATGAGTAAAATACTGAGTATTATCCAATATGGAACAAAAAATCCTCTCCGCCCCACTTGAAGACCTGCAAAACTAAATAATTTATTTGTTTCTGAAATACACTTGTGGGATGGACACCATATAGTAATTATAGGCATTCTCATTCTAAAAGGAAAAAAAAAAAAAGTTATGTGGAAGAAATGACTATTCACAAATGATTTAAAAATATACATTCAGAAAGGTAAACTCAATTGTTTTCAGTAACTGGAATGATCCTCTAGCCTGAAGATCCATCCTCTGGGTCTGTACTGCTGCCATCTCTGCACATGGTCTTGGTCTCTTCCTCTTCACCTACAGCTCTGTCCTCTGGCACCAACCGCCATTGAATAATTATTTCTGTCTTTCTTTCTAGTATTTTTTCTTTTTTTATGGGATAGCAGTTGAGTAGTTTTATAAACCTGGTCCTGGATTTAGAATTTTGGGAATCTAAGAGCTTTCCTTCATTTCCACTCCATTTTTGTCCCCTTTCCGTCCAAGTTTACAGTATATTTGCTAGAAACTTTGTGGGTCTTCTATATTTGTAATGAACATTTGAAACACTGAAACCCACAAAAGTGTCCACAACAGATTTTTCCTCAATAATCTCATCTTTATTCCTGGCTTCATCTAAGATGGTTGAGTGAATCCGTGAGTCACATGCATAGCCTCCTTTACACTAGAAAAGGATTGTCCAGCCTCACTTTAGGCCTTTTCCCCAGAGAACCCTGTCTTAACAGCGAATCTCCTAATAACACATTTAAAAAAAATCTGGATTGACTAACAATTTCCAAAATTACTAAATGTTCCTTTTTGATTAACATTTCTTTCTTCACTTTTCTCTTTTATCTCACGTTTTACTATAAGCAGCAAGAAGAAACCAGTCCACATGTTTGACACAGTACTTGAAATATCTCAGCTAAATATTCAAGTTTATTATCATCAAGTTCTGCTTTTTACGAAACTGTAGGATAGAATTGAACTGCTTCTGCCGCTATATAAAAGGATTGTTTTCTTGTAGTTTCCAATAACATGTTTCTTATTGCCTTCTAACCCCTACCCAGAAGTGTCTTTACTGTTCATATTTCTACCAACATCCTGTTCATAACAGTATATACATAACATTATTTTCTAAGACAATATAGGTTTGATCTTAGATGCTTCTCACTTTTTCTTCTGAGATCTCATCAGAAGTGACTTTCACTTTCATATTTTTAACAACAATCTGTTTAATGCCGTCTATTTTTTTCTATCATGTGCCTCAGAATTTTTCCAGTCTTGACACATTAACTAATATCAAAGCCACTTCCATATTTTCAGCTATTTGCTATAGTTGGATTTCACTACTCAGTACCAAAATGTGAATTAGTTTCCTGATACTGCCGTGATAAATTATCACTAACTTGTTGACTTAAAATAATTGTTGATTATTCCCTTAGTTCTGTAGACTATATGTCTGAGATTAATTTCACTGAGCCAAAATTAAGGTGTCAGCAGGACTGCACTTCCAGTGGATGCTGTATGGGCATAAGTTTTTTGTCACTTTGGTTTCTTGTGGCTGCAGACCTTCCTTCACTTGTAGTCACATCATTCCTATCTCTGCCTCTGTGGTCATATTGCCTTCTCCTCTCCTGTATGTGTCAACTTCTTCACCTTTGCCTCTCTTTTAAGGATACTTGTGATTGCATTTAGGTCACACCTGGAAAATCCAGGCTAATATCTTCCGTATCAAAATTCTTAGTTTAGCAGGGCGCGGTGGTTCACGCCTGTAATCCCAGCACTTTGGGAGGCCGAGACGGGCGGATCACGAGGTCAGGAGATCGAGACCATCCTGGCTGACATGGTGAAACCCCGTCTCTACTAAAATACAAAAAAAAAAAAAACATTAGCCGGGTGTGGTGGCGGGCGCCTGTAGTCCCAGCTACTCGGGAGGCTGAGGCAGGAGAATGGCATGAACCCGGGAGGTGGAGCTTGCAGTGAGCCGAGATCGTGCCACTGCACTCCAGCCTGGGTGACAGAGCGAGACTCCGTCTCAAAAAAAAAAAAAAAAAATTCTTAGTTTAATTGTATTTGCAAAGACCTTTTTATATATAAGATAACATGTACAAGTCTCAGGAATTTTGTGTGGCCAATATTCAGTAAACTGTTTCCTGCTAATATCTGTTAAACAACAAGTAAGCAAGAGTTGCTATACTAATATCAACAAAATACATTTTAAAACAAATCTGTTACTAGAAATGAAGAGGTCTCAATTTCTAATGATAAAAGGGTCAATGTATCAAAAAGATGTGATAATTATAAACATGTATGCACCTCACAACACAGCTGCAAATTGCATAAACAAAAATCTAACAGATTTGAAGGAGCACATAGATAATCAATAATGAAAAGTAAAACTTTTAATATTCCACGTTCAATAATTTGTAGAACAATCAGACAAAACATGACAAGGAAATAAAATACTTTAGAACTCTAATTCAGCATGACCAAACACACCTATAGACCACTCCATCCAACAATAACAGAATACGCATTCTTCCCAAGTCCACATGAAACATTCTCAAGGATAGACTATCTGATATATATATATATATATAATCACAGAAGGTATTAAAGACAGTAAATCTTAAAAACATCTAAACATTTAACATTTAAATAAATTTTAAACTAGATTTTTAATGGAAGAATAGAAATACATTTAATATTGTACAATTATTAATACATATAAAAGCCATGTATGGTGACTCGCACCTGTAATCCCAGCTACTCATGAAACTGAGGCAGGAGGATCTCTTGAGCCCTAAAGTCAGCTATGATTGTGCCACTGAATTCTAGCCTGGGTGACGGTATGAGACCTTTTCTCTAAAAGCAAACAAACAAAAACAATTATCTATATGTATATTAATAATTTTATTAATTTTTCTGTATGTGTAGTCAAATTGTAAACAACCACCATGAAGCTATGTATGCTGTCTATTCATCTACTATTTAAGAGTGGCAAACTGATATCTATTTTATGTTATTTGGCAAATACAAAATGAAATATATCAAAGCAATATATTTTCCCTCAAAGTCTTTTCTAATTCAATAATAAGAGCAATATTGTAAAAATATTCATTAAACACATGTAGGTTATTGACCACTATTGCTGAAAAAAAGCTGAAGGCCAGTCAGCCTTAAAAGACAAATATATCTTAATGATTGTCATGCCTGGATTAATGGCATTTATTTAACGATATTTTCTGCTCAAAAACAGAGACAATGCAATGATTTTCAACATACGCATCAGAAAATAAAGGCATCATCTATCTAATGGTCATACAATTATTTCATAATTGTTAAATTATTCCCAAATGTTCATTTAGATATATTTTTAATTAGATCTTATTAACACTGGGAAATTTAGTTACTTTTTTCTGTAAAATTAATTAAATTGACATGAGAGATTAACTTTAATGTATTTTGGAATATTTTTCAGAGAGAGCATTTTATTTTTTCTTTATGGGGTAGATAATGTCAAGTATTTGCACACGTTTTAAGATTTTTCAAGGAAAATAAAAAATAAGTAATATTACTATAATTGAGATTAAGAAGTATAGTAATATGCCTTCCTAGTTGAAATGGAAATAGTGCTGAACATTTAATTGGGATCAATTACACTGTGGGATTGAGGATGCCTGACTCTTCCCATAGATGTCATTATACCTCCCATAGGCTTAGTCACCGCGTTTATTACCAAGACCTCAACATAATGCCATGCTAACTTGCATGGACCCTGACAACACATAATGCAATGTGCATTCTCACTTTATTCCATTTACACAAATAAATTCCCACAAACAGAATTTAGGAAGAGATACAAACAAACAGCACATGTTACACCTAAACAATGACCCATGTTTTCCTTCCATTATAAGTAACAATATTTTTTTGTAATGTCTCTGCTGTGTGACTCCGCCTGAGGTGATTCACATTCATTGTATCATGTTAATACTTCACATATTGGAGGTAGATGTCATTAAGTTAATTGTATTGACAACACCTTTTCATACGGTTTAAGTATGAAGTCCAAAGCCACACAGCTAGTAAACGCCAGAGCTAAGGTATAAGTCTTGCACTTTTTCACTCCAAGACCTTTGGTCTGTAAACACTTTTCCTCCCTGGCTTTTGCCATGAAATATGGATTCATGTTTATGTAGATTTAGCAGTATAAATAAACTCATGAAAAGATGCCACGTGTAATATGGGCACACGTTATTTCACCTCACTGCTTTAGTTCCTTCTGTAGCGGCATTGAGAACAAGTCAGGAGACTGCCAGGATAAAGTGTGATTGACTGCTCTTAGGACAGCATATGACATAAAAGCTTTCCATAGATATTAGCGATGCTTCTTCCTCCCATCTCCACTCTCTGCCCTCTGTCACCCTTCTGCCCACACACACAGCAGCCTAGACTGCGGGTTCTTGAATTAGCCCTCCAAGACTTAAATCCTTTACTTCTGACTCCACTTCTTAATAGCTGTGTGACATTTTAAAGGGAACTTAGCTTCTCTCTGCCTCAGTTTCACATCTGTAAAATGGACAGATTAGTAGTGCCTACTTCACAGAGATTGAGTATATTAAGTTAGATACATTGCACCCACTGTTTAGAATAGTGTTTGGCATTTAGGAAGCATGCTGAACTCCTGTCCTTTCTTCACTTTGGGCTATCAAAATGAGATAGTTTTCTGTTTCTTTAGTTAGTGATAGTGCATTTAAAAAAACAAAAATCTAATTTGAGTTCTCTTCAGAGAATTAGAAAGATGCACAGAAAGGTAAAATGCAGAAGATGCATTTACCATTTTTTTAACCAGCAAATAGCATCAATAATATGCTTATTATTATTCTTACTAATAATACTCAGCACTGTAATTCATGCCATCCTCTGGGTCAAAATTGTTCCCTCTGCTGAGAGTTCAGTTCTATAGAGAATTCAAGTTTCTCAAAGGAAGACTGATGGCCTGATGACCTAAGCATATTTATTCCCTAATGAAAACACTTCCTTAGCTCTGACCCTGTTCTAAACAAGAAACAACGTTAGTTTGCATTATCTTATCTCCACCAACCAATCAGGGGCAAAAGCATCTGTAGGTGGCTTTTATGTCTCCCTTTAAAAATAGCAGTTGCTTGAAGAAGGCAAAGTAAGGAGTCAAAGGCATTCAACACTAAGTGTCTAAAAGACCTACTTCTTCAGAGTGCGTCGTGAAACAATTTCTTATAGGATGCATAGAGTGGAAAGTATCCCATTCATTCTTGAGCTGAGAAGAACCAATGGAGATATTGCCAAGATATTTTAAGTTTACTTACAATAATTGCTTTGTGAAGTTATTTTTGCAAGTAGGGAGTAATATGTATTTTTCCACCTCACCTTGCTTTCCATGGCTACTTGGAAGTAACTGAAGTTTGTGGCAAAGTTCTTAGATATGTTCATGGTTAAATAGTTATTTCTGGAAAGATTTGTGAAATTATCCTTTGTTTCTGTGTCTGTTAAATTATAGTTTTTACTAAACATTGCCTAATGGTAATCCTCCACAGTCTATCAGCTTGTAATACTCTTTCATGAGCTAACACCTTATTAAACCAGTGTCTTGATTCAGGACGGGGTGTAATTCAAAACAACTGCTATTCCCTAGCCAAATAAAATTTCTAATATTATCAAATAAAAGTCAGGAAATCCATACTGGCTAAATAAAGCTTTTTTTTTTTTTTTTTTTTGGTTTCATGCATTTTATTTTAATGAGGCTCTGCAAAATTGGTCTTGCATCTTTTTACCAGAGACCTAAATACCTCATATACAAATATTTTTGGCCTAAGACATATATTAATAACTTAGATATTGTGCATATTATCTCATGTTCTCATGCAAACACATTTATACATACACCTGTGTGTATAACTGACAAATATTTTTGAGGTTACAAAATACACAATGTTAAAGCAACATGTTAATTCATTATTATTAATGGTTTGGGTCTTGCAAATCAAATTAATCTAGAGAGTAGACATTGTCATGGCAGTCTTCATTCAATAATTCCATGTTTCCTTTGTGTAATACTCAATTTGCCCAGCCAAAAGATTGCATATAATAGGTTTAGAATAAATATCTGGTGAATACGTTAATGAATTCTGGGATGGAAATTTATTGTAGATTTGTGTTATGCAAAGTGACTATTTCTCTTGAAAATTCTGTAAGGTGGTTGTGTCCTGTGATGCAAATGAATGTGAATCGTAAGAAATTATGAAAAATCATAAGACAAATAAAACAGATCATGGAAAATGCCATAAGAGAGCCTGACAGAGGAAAAGGAAATTGTAGAACAGAGAGAAATTAATTGTGGCTCAGAGAATTTTGAATGACCATTAGTAAAATTGGGAAACTTTCGTGAACACAAAGAGATGCAATATAAAAGCCTGTATTTGCATTTATTAAACGCAAATAGGAAAAAATAGCTAATGAAATTTAAGATTCTACAAAGTATTTATATGATAAGAAAGTAGTTTTCCTATTTAAAAGCTACTACTGGCATTTTCCAGAGTTTTAAATTTTATATCACCATGTAAATATGAACTTCTCATGTATACTTTTATTCTACTACCATTTTTTCTCTTTCTTTTCTTCATTTTTATTGCTTGCTTCTATCTCCCTTACACGTCTCTTCCATTTTCACCAGTACATCCACAAGTACTCCAAGAAACACATGTCACAATCTAATAGGAATTTACCCATATTTTTATGCTTACATGTTTTATAATTGATGCATATGTATAGACACATATAAATATTATAAAATAATCCTATTTTATATATACTTTGCTGTTTTGCTTTTCACACTAAATAATTGATTTATGCTCAATTATTTCTTTTGAAATCTCAGTAACATTTTATTTTATGCTATTGATATACTACAAGTTACTGCATAAACAATGCTGCTATCGATGACCATATGTGTATACGTTTTTGACCTCAAAGAATTTTGTTGCTATAGTATAGAGACTCTCAGCACTTAGTTTTGCTTTCAAAAATATTCTAAAACCTCTGTTTTCACTATTAATGTTTATGCTCCCCAAGCTCCTGACAGCATCAAGTATGTGATTTTGTTGTTGTTGTTGTTCTGATGTGGAGTAAAATGATGTCTCATTGTTTCATTACTTTGACGTTCCATGCCTACTAATATTCTCCTGTTTAAATGGACTCTCTCTCTCTTCCTATCACAGAATATTCTTCTGTGCATATATAT